>NC_042615.1:731700038-731846234 GCF_901001135.1 Rhinatrema bivittatum | reverse complement strand
ATGTACCACCTTAGGGGTCTTGCTCCTACCACCATGTCTACCTGTTATATATCAGTTTGGGAGTTTTCGAGCCTCTGTGTTGTTTGCTGTTTGGATCACAGCCTAGTTCTCCCATTCTGGGTTTTTTTTTTGTTGTTGTTGGTTATACTGCTGTGTTTTGTCTCCAGAAAAAAAGAAAAGAAAAGAAAAACACAAGCTTTACCTTTACAATCCCCATTCTGTTTCCTCCACCCTGATTCTTTGTTGGTTATATTGCAGTGTTTTGTCTCCAGAAAAAAATATGAAAATAAATTCCTACAATAGGAGTTACATTTATGTGTGCAACTCCTTTTGAAAATTACCTCCTATGTCTTTATTAGAGGTGTGTATAGGTTTTGTTTCTTGCCCATTTCATTTTCAGATTGGGGATGGGCCATTTTGGTCCACCCTGGATCGTAAATTTTGTTTTCATTGAAAGTTTGCTAAAAAAAAATCCAACCCCCCCTTCCTGCCTCAACCCTTCAAATTGAATTAAACATGAAGCCCCTCCCCCCCAAAGAGTCACCCAAAGTCCCTAGGCCACCTGCTGGACCACCAGGGACTTTGGGTGACTCTTGGGGGGGGGAGGGGTCGGCTTAATATTTAATTAAATTTGAAGGGTTGGGGTCGGGAAGGCTTTTGTTTTTTTCCCCTAGGTGTACACTTTCTGGGAAAAAAGAAAACACTAGGAAAACCACATGAAACTTTGTGGGTTTTCCTATTGTTTTTTCCCTTCCTGAAATGCAACAAAATAGGAAATAAATATGATATTTCCTATTTCGTTGCAAATGATTGCACATCTCTAGTCTTTATGGGTTCGATGTGGCTATTAAAAACCTGAAACAAGCATTGTATTTGAATCCTAGGCATAATTTACATTTGATGGTAATGCTGAGTTTTGATGTATACAAGTCTATGAACTGGAAAATAGAGTACTACTACCGAAAAACATATTTGTATTCAGTGACTGAAAATCAGCATCTGAGAGAAAGCCCCTTTATGAACTAGAGTGGCAGGAGAACAGCATATTGAACAGGCCTTATACAAGTGGAGTACACTCAATTTAAATTGTCCACCTCAATCAGGGTCTTTCTTGAGAGATTATTAAGCATTACTGGCAGCATGACCATCACAAGTGGCCTGTTACTCAGAAATGTAGAAACGATTATATTCATCAGTAAAATATCTTCACCGAAGACTTTGGAGAATTTTAGAAATGGCAATGAGCTTCATGAAAATGAGAAGTAGCAGTGAGGATGATGGGGATGATGATATGACAGCGATGAGGTTGCTAGTATTGCTTATGACAATCTAACCGATGAGAAAATTATATGCTTCTGAGATCACAAATTTTGGACCATCCCATCTGTACCTAAAGTGATTTCAGGAAACTTTATATTATGAGAATTATTGCAAGGCATCTCATCTTGGATTGATACTTAAGATGGGACTGAATGCATGACCAAATGGGTTAAATTCTCTATATTAGTGAATACAAAAGTATATAAAGGGGACAAAAATATGCACCACATAAGATAAAATATAAACCAAAAGAATACCTATGGGAAATTAAAAAATAAAAAAGTGTTATATATTTATAAACTGAAAATCATTTATTTTTTTATAGTTAAATATAGAAATCAACCCAGCGCAGGCCACTGAACACTAATTAAAAGGGCCATATTGTGCTGTTATACATGCCCTTCTTCTGAATGGTGGAGTATTACCCTAATTTGAACTATTTGATACTCAGCCAGAATTTGAACTATTTGATACTCAGCCAGAATTTGGCCTGTGGCCAGCAGAGGCCAGAGGCCAAATGATTTATTCATTCTACATGACCTGATAGCTGCCAATTCTCTTTTGAGTGCTATTTAAGATTTTGATGATAATTTTTAAATCATTAGAAGACAGCGGCTTCAGGATTTTCTTATAATCACTCTGCCATAAGCAATCATACGTTTTTCTGTAATGATTCTTAAGGATGACAGACTGCAAATATTCTAAAAATAAAATTGACTTGCCATCACAAACCTGACTGTGATTATTTTTTAATGAAGTTTATCCTGGGTTACATAATTTTCAACCTTTTTACCAAACTTTGCATCAGTTGAGTTAAAACCCTATTTATGGTGCTGTGTATATGCTTAAATATATGTTTTCTGTTCTTCTAAATATATGTTTGGTCATACATATCTGTTGATGATACTGTGTTTTGTTTACAGCTTTGCTACAGATTGCTACATCATTCAACGTTGATGTGAAAAATGCGATGACCTTCAGTGGCTCAGTGGATGACTTGTTTGGTTATACTGTTCAACAGTATGAAAACGCTGAAGGAAAATGGTAAGCTGCTTATGGGCTTCATTTTTTTTTTTTTTTACTCAAATGCCAAATTGGTAAACTGTTAATTATTTGAAGTGAGAAGTCTGCATCAGAATCATTTAACGAGAAAGAAGAGCAGCCCAGTGGGCTGGTATCCATGAAGAGAATTTGAACTGGCCTTTCTTCTATACCTGTTCCTCTGCTTGCTTGAGACAGGGAGTCCCAGCACAGGGAATTAAATTTTCTCCAGAGTTTCCCCACCCCTGTGCATTAGTGTTAGAAGCTTTCTTTGAAGACAGCCTTTGAAGAGAGTCATGTTCATGCCTCTTTTGAACTTGGGTACTAAACCAAAATAAGGGAGGCAATATAGGGTGAAAAGAAGAAAGCAACTGAGGAACACTGGTTGTACTTCTGCGATGTCTCAGTATTACTGCTGTCCTTTCTTCTACTGTAGTGATAAATATGAGACCAGCTGTAATAGTTGATGACTGTGTTTGTTTTTTTTGGAGGTGGTTCACTCCAAATTAAGGGGGTCATTCATCAAAATGTATTAGGGCAGTATTGCAGGTGTTAGGGCCCTAATGCCCGCGATAACTGTTGCTATCCCGGTCGCCAGACTAGCAACCGGGTGCTTACCTCCGTGCCGAGGCCCCCGCTCGTGTCGCGCTCCGCCGGGGTTTCAGGCCTGTGCAGCCGCATGGCAGCGGCGTCTCCCTCGTGGAGACGCCGTCGAGGCCGATTCTAACTCCTCCCCCCTGCCGAGGTACGCGCGCGCGCGAGGGGACAGCATTTGTAGGTCCAGCACCCGGAAGTGCTGAACCGCCCCTTTCCTGACGTCAGAGGCTGGCTGGCTATATAAACCAGCTTCAGTCTCTCTTACCTTGCCTTGCAACGAGGTCGCTCCTGTGAGTACTTAGTTGCTTCCCTGGATCCTGCCTTGCTCCGTTCCTGCTTGTTCCAGTCCTTGTTCCTGTGGTTCCTGCCGTGCTCCGTTCCTGCTTGTTCCAGTCCTTGTTCCTGAGGATCCGTTCCTGTTTGCTCCTGTCCTTGTTCCTGTGGTTCCGCTCCAGGTTTTCCAGCTTTTCGTCTTCAGCCAGCCTTGACCTTCGGACTTCTGCTTGACCCATCTTGTCTTCAGCCAGCCCTGATCTTCGGACTTCTGCTTGACCCTTCTTGTCTTCAGCCAGCCCTGATCTTCGGACTTCTGCTTGACCCTTCTTGTCTTCAGCCAGCCCTGATCTTCAGACTTCTGCTTGACCCTTCTCGTCTTCAGCCAGCCCTGACTACCGGACCTCCTAAGTCCCAGCGACCCGGACCCCTACGGGCTCCTCCTGGGGGGGTCTCGGGTTTCCAGGGCGAACACTTGCTCCTACCCGCCAGATCCGTACCGCCTCCCGGCTCCTTTTCCATCGTCTGGTTTCCACTATCCAGACAGCCGGGCCAAGGGTTCACTAAACAGACTTTTCATAACAGTTTGCAAGGCCATGGACCCGGCGGACACTTCCGGCCTGCAGGCCATTCCGGGAATGGCTCAAAGAATCCAGCAACAGCAACAATGTTTAGAAGTATTGGCTGCCACGGTAGACCGCCTGGCGAATCGCCTGGACGCTCAGCCGCGTGACGTGGTGGTACAGCCGTCACTCCCAGCACTAGTACCTCAGCCGTCCGTGCAGACCCAACTTCCGGCTCCTACGCGTTACTCTGGGGATGCCAAGACTTGTAGGGCCTTCCTGAATCAGTGCTTCATCCGCTTCTCCTTGCTGCCGGGGCAATTTCCTTCTGATGCTGTCAAGGTCGCCTACATCTTGTCCCTGCTTGATGGGAAGGCCATGATATGGGCTTCTCCCCTCTGGGAACATCAAGATTCTTTACTACAGGACCTGCAAAGGTTTGTGGATCACTTCAAACAGACTTTTGACGAACCAGCTCGCCAGACTACCGCCACTACAGAAATTCTTCAATTGAAACAAGGGAGCCGCTCGTTAGCGGACTACGCCATTGAATTTCGCACCCTGGCTATGGAGCTTGGGTGGCAAGATAATTGCTTGCGAGGCATTTTCTTGGAAGGTCTCGCGGGACGTATAAAAGACGAACTGATGACTCGGGACATTCCTACTACCTTGAACGAAGTGATAGATTTGGCGGGGAGGATCGACCGACGCCTTCAGCAGCGAGCCAAGGAGGGCCGAACTATTAGGCGACCGGTCGCTCTGGCTCCCACCTTTTCACGGCCTCTGACCTCGGCCCATAAGACACAATCCACTCCCAGTCATATCTCCTCCGAGGAGCCCATGCAAATTGAGCGAACGCCGCTAACCGACGAGGAGAGGAGGCGACGCCGCACCCTAGGACTGTGTCTGTACTGTGGTACCAAGGGTCATTTGTTGGCCCAGTGCCCTGTGAGGCCGGAAAACGCTTGAACCTAGAGAAGAAGGAGGAGATCTCTCTAGGTTGTCTTAATCCTGCTCCTCAATGTACGGTACCTGTCACCCTGGATTACCCAGGAGGCTCCTTCCAGACTCTAGCCTTTATCGATTCTGGAGCTGGAGGGAATTTTATCTTGAAAGAACTGGTCAATCAACTGGGGCTTCCCACATTACCCCGGGAGCCTCCGCTCCGAGTCACCTCGATTCAAGGAACTCCGTTACCGGGAGACATCTCGGAGGTCACTGGACCCCTCACTCTTCGGACCGGGACCCTCCATACTGAGAGACTTTCTTTCATGCTATTGGAAAAATCAGTGCATCCTATAGTCCTAGGTCTTCCATGGCTGCAACAGTATGCTCCGATCATTCATTGGGATTCTCTTCAAATCGCCCAGTGGAGCGCCTATTGTTTCCAGAACTGTTTGAACTTGCCTCAGAGACCAGCTGTTCCGCTCTGTCAGGCCGCCTTGGAACTTCCAGTCCCCTATCAGGATTTCGCGGATGTATTCTCTAAACAGAAGGCGGAACTCCTCCCTGTTCATCGACCATTTGATTGTGCCATCGACCTGCTTCCCGGCACCACTCCTCCGCGAGGCAGGGTCTATCCCTTGTCTATACCTGAGACTCGGGCGATGTCGGACTATATTACTGAAAACCTTGCCAAGGGCTTTATCCGTCCTTTGCACTCACCAGCTGGGGCAGGTTTCTTTTTTGTGGCCAAGAAGGATGGTACCCTCAGGCCATGTATTGATTATCATGGATTAAATACTATCACCAAGAAGGATCGGTACCCGCTTCCATTAATACCTGAGCTATTGGACAGACTCCAAGGAGCCAAGGTTTTTACGAAACTTGACTTGCGTGGGGCTTACAATCTAGTCCGTATCCGTCCCGGGGACGAGTGGAAGACGGCCTTCAACACCCGGGACGGTCATTACGAATATCTTGTAATGCCTTTCGGATTATGTAACGCCCCAGCTGTTTTCCAGAATTTAATGAATGAGGTACTCCGTGAGATGCTCCACTCATTCGTTATCGTGTATCTTGACGATGTCTTGATCTACTCTCCGAACCTTGTTTCTCATCGTCATCACGTCCGACGAGTGTTACACGCCTTAAGAGACAATCAACTGTATGCCAAGCTGGAAAAGTGCCAGTTTGAGTGCGAGACACTTCCTTTCTTGGGTTACATCGTTTCGTCCAGTGGCTTCCAAATGGACCCGGAGAAGGTAGCTGCTATCTCTAATTGGCCCCGACCGGTGGGGTTGAAGGCTCTTCAACGTTTTCTTGGTTTTGCCAACTTTTACAGACACTTTATACCACACTACTCTCAAAAAGTGGCCCCGCTTACTGCACTCACCCGCAAGGGTTCCAACACTCATGATTGGTCCACTTCTGCTTGTCTCGCCTTTGAGGAACTAAAAAAAGCCTTTTTACAAGACTCTTGCTTGCGCCACCCGGATCTGCAGCGCCCCTTCATTGTGGAAGTGGATGCTTCCAGTTTGGTGGTTGGGGCCGTCCTCAGTCAGCACGATGCCTCCGGCAAGTTAATGCCTTGCTCTTACTTCTCAAAGAAATTTTCATCGGCCGAATGTAATTACGGTATCGGAGACAAGGAGCTCCTGGCTATCAAACTCGCCCTCGAAGAATGGAGACAGTGGCTTGAGGGAGCCAATCATCCAGTGACCGTATATACAGATCATAAGAATTTGCAGTACTTGGCTCAAGCCCAACGGTTGAACCCTCGTCAAGCAAGGTGGTTACTGTTTTTTAGTCGCTTCAATTTTATTCTTAAATACCGACCTGCGGAAAAGAATGTTCGGGCAGACGCTCTATCTCGGACCACTCAACCGGAAGAGGAGGAGGCTTTGCAGCACATTTTGGACCCAGCAAGCATACAACTGAACCTCACTCCGCTGGACAGCACTATTAAGACTCCTGTACCCAAAAGACTTCGCAGAAAGGTCTTAATCTGGGGGCATGATTCCTTGACTGGAGGGCACGCGGGAGTACAAAGAACACTGGATCTTATAGGTCGCTTCTATTGGTGGCCTGGACTTCGGAGGGATGTTTCCCTTTTTGTTAACTCCTGTCCTACCTGCGCTCTACAAAAACCCCTAACTGGTTCCAAAAGGGGGCTCTTACAGCCATTACCGATCCCAGCGGAACCTTGGACACATATTGCTACAGACTTTGTAGTAGAACTTCCGCCTTCTCAAGGCAAGACGGTGGTTTGGGTCACCGTGGACCGATTTTCTAAAATGGCCCATTTTGTGCCTTTACCCAAACTTCCCTCCACTACGGAACTGGCTTTCTTGTTCGTCCACCATATTTTTCGCATCCATGGGCTACCTCATGATATTGTCTCTGACCGTGGTCCCCAGTTCACCGCCAGGTACTGGAGAGCACTATGCAAAAAATTCAAGATACAGTTAAGTTTCTCCACTGCGTTCCACCCACAGAGTAATGGCCAAACGGAACGCATGAATCGTTCATTGAAGTTGTTCTTGAGAGCTTTTATCAATCACAAACAGGACAATTGGGTAGATTTGTTACCTTGGGCAGAATTTGCCTACAACAATCAAGTGCACGCCGCAACCGGAAGATCTCCTTTCCAGATTGTATACGGGAAACAGCTTAAACCTCCCTTGCCGCTACCAATACCAGTCTCCTCTCCTGCCGCTCAGTCAACCGCTAACCAACTGGATAGACTTTGGGTTTCTACGCAGCACCGACTACAAAGGGTGGCACTAGCTTCTAAACGATTTGCCGACCGGCATTGAAAGGCCGCACCACTGTTTCTCCCAGGGGACAAAGTATGGCTCAGTACCAAACACCTCCATCTCAGACAACCATCTAAGAAGTTGGCACCCAAATTCTGCGGTCCTTTCTGCGTAGCAGAGAGAGTGGGCATGGTTTCTTACCGCTTACGACTACCCACTTCCCTGCGCATTCACAACGTTTTTCACGTTTCTCTTCTGAAGCCAGTCATACTCTCAAGATTCCATCCTAGACCCCCTGATGCTACCCCGGCACCTACAGTGGACGATCCCACCTTTCAAGTGCGTGAAGTACTGGACACTCGCTTTGTCAACAGACATTGGGAGTATTTGCTAGCATGAGAGGGTTGTGAAGATGCAGACAATACATGGGAACCAGCTCGCAACATCCTAGACAAGTCTCTCCTGCGACAGTTCCACTTGGATCACCCTGAAAAGCCTGGTCCTTTGAAGAGGGGGCGTAAGAGAGGGGGTACTGTTGCTATCCCGGTCGCCAGACTAGCGACCGGGCACTTACCTCCGTGCCGAGGCCCCCGCTCGTGTCGCGCTCCGCCGGGGTTTCAGGCCTGTGCAGCCGCATGGCAGCGGCGTCTCCCTCGTGGAGACGCCGTCGAGGCCGATTCTAACTCCTCCCCCCTGCCGAGGTACGCGCGCGCGCGAGGGGACAGCATTTGTAGGTCCAGCACCCGGAAGTGCTGAACCGCCCCTTTCCTGACGTCAGAGGCTGGCTGGCTATATAAACCAGCTTCAGTCTCTCTTACCTTGCCTTGCAACGAGGTCGCTCCTGTGAGTACTTAGTTGCTTCCCTGGATCCTGCCTTGCTCCGTTCCTGCTTGTTCCAGTCCTTGTTCCTGTGGTTCCACTCCAGGTTTTCCAGCTTTTCGTCTTCAGCCAGCCTTGACCTTCGGACATCTGCTTGACCCATCTTGTCTTCAGCCAGCCCTGATCTTCGGACTTCTGCTTGACCCTTCTTGTCTTCAGCCAGCCCTGATCTTCGGACTTCTGCTTGACCCTTCTTGTCTTCAGCCAGCCCTGATCTTCAGACTTCTGCTTGACCCTTCTCATCTTCAGCCAGCCCTGACTACCGGACCTCCTAAGTCCCAGCGACCCGGACCCCTACGGGCTCCTCCTGGGGGGGTCTCGGGTTTCCAGGGCGAACACTTGCTCCTACCCGCCAGATCCGTACCGCCTCCCGGCTCCTTTTCCATCGTCTGGTTTCCACTATCCAGACAGCCGGGCCAAGGGTTCACTAAACAGACTTTTCATAACAATAACGCTGTAACGCATGCGATAAATCCCGCGTTGCAAAATGCATATGCAAATTTGAAAATTTTACTCAAGTGAGAGGAATTTGGGAATGAGGACTGATTAATGTTGCGTGCGATAACGTAACGCACACTATCGCGGGATTTAATGTCGCAAATAACTTCACCTTTTTTCTTGGCGTTATGCCTGCGATATCTGTGTGTTATGGCTGAAACGGGATTTATTGCAAATCCCGTTTCGGGAGAGGGGAGGGGAGGAGGGAGAGAGAGAAAAATAGCCTTTGTGAAGGCCCACTGATTTTTTAACTATTTATGCCACTGTAAGAGGGGGCACTAGTAACTCAGGGTGAGGTGTGTGGTGTGAGTTGGGTTTTAGGAGGCAGTTTAACAAGCACAGTCATACATACGAACAGCACAGTTACCATCAGTGAAGATTTAATGTGATTTGGAGGGGTGAAAGATGAAAGAAGAGTAGATTTGTACAATGTTCTCTCTACTTTGCTTGATTGCAGATAGTAGATAGTTACTAGTGCCCCCTCTTACAGTGGTAAAAACAATAAACTTTTTTGTGAGCCTCTACAGAGGCTCTCTCTCTCTCTCTATCTCTCGCTCTTGCTCTCACTCTCGTCATCTAGCATTCTCAGCTTGCGATGTTGATAAATTTACCTGGAAAATTACCCTAACAATGCCCCATTTTTATCACGGGCACTATTCTTGTTATATTTATCGCAATATGACAATCTAGGCCTAAGTGATTTGGGGATTGTGGTCCATAAGAAGGGTGTCATTTGGAATGGGAAACAATTGTGGGATTAGGAGAAAGGGAAAAAAGGGACATGTGATAGTTTGGGAAAGGAAAGAAGGGATTCTGAGAAAATAGGAAAAAGGATAAGGAAAATAGGAAATTTGAAAGAAATAAAAATGAATGAAAAGTCAATAAATGCGAGTGAAAACTCAGATGGCAAGGAGAAAATCCCCCAGACAATTTAGATGAACAGTGATTATTTTCTGTCATTTTGAGAGCAATAACCAAACTCCTCACAGAGGTTGCAGTACCTTGGGTACTTTATCTGTTGGACTGCAGGCTCCTTTTCAAAGGGAAACTTCTTGCAGAATTTTTGTATGAAAATGCAGCTGGTGCACAGGTACAATGTACCCGCATACTTTAGCATCTTCATTGGAGTAGGTGCAAAAGCAAATGCTGGAAATGGTGCAAGGAGATTGATTATGCAGTCTTCGTATGGAATTTTCTTCCCTCAGCCTAACTCTGCCCGGTATTTTAGGTGAGTAAAAATGTGTGCTGTGAACAAGTACATACTTAACTCGTGGTGGTGGGGAGGGTGGGCAGTAATCAGCCTGATTACTCTGACAATAATCAGAGCAATTTACCTGTGTAAATTGCTCTGATTATTGTCCCCTTTAAGTTTTGTTTTTCTGTGGCGGCCTATGCAATGCAGAAACAGTGGCATAAAATATTTTCTGGAGAGGAATATATATAACCAGTGGATTCCTTCCTCCTACCCATGGGGAGAGAAAGAGGCTAAACCAAACCAAATGAAATCAGGTTGGGAATTTGCATTTCATGATTTTTGTGATTTTTCAAGTCCAGCTTTTCAGGTTTGGAGGATTGGATTAATTGTAAATTTGGTTTTGTTTCAAAGGGGTGAGGTCATGAACTCGATAACTTTATTGGGATTTGGCTTTGGTAGTAAAGTTCCAGTATTGCTTTGAAAATTAAAGTATCAGCTTGCAGCCGTACCATGGTAAAAGTAGTCAAGAATTCTTTTAGAGAATACAGTACCAGGCTAATTTTAAAATGATTGCATGTACACCCATAGATTTATGTATCGGCGCACAAGCAGAAATGCGCTTGAATTTTAAATCATTTGTGCACTTGCATGCTTATGATTTAAAATACACTTATCTTGTGTAAGTATGCTGCTAATTTTCAGGTCAATACAGTAAAGTGGAGCCGCGGTTACCCTGCTCCTAACCCGCTTTCTACTCACTTTTCGGCCGCGTTAGTCCAACCCGCGATACACTATCCCCTTTAACCCATTCTTACCACCTCTTTAAATCACCGGGTAACCCCTTCCGCCCGCGGCATGTATATTAGATGTAAACGATCGAATTAGCTATTCCCTCCCATACAGTAACGCGCGCCCCGACTATCGCTTTTTTAACCTGCCGTTTTGCCGCGCGTTTAACCTGCTAACTTACCGCCTACCCTTACCCCTGCGTTAGAGGCAGGGGCAAGGGTAGACGGCAAACTTTCCCCCAGCCCCCGCTCACCTGCCCTGGCTGTGTCCATGGGTGCTGGTCTCCGGGGCAGCCCCAGTCCTCTCCCTTCCTCCCGAAGCAACGAAAGCGGAAAAAAGCGAAAAAGCGAAAAAAAAAAAAGTAGCAACGAAGTGGACGGTTCTCCTACGCTCGGGATTGCCAGTCCTCTCTCCTCTCTCCCCTCCTCCCGAAGCAAGGTGCGTAAAGCAGCCTTGCTTCGGGAGGAGGGGAGAGAGGACTGGCAGTGTAAAGCAACGAAGCCACTTACTCTTCTTGCAGCCCCCCTCCGGAGACGGACATCGGCGGAGACGGACCGCGGCTCCCCTGCCTCCAGCTGCCGGCGAAGACGGATGCCTGCACGGTCGAAAGCGGCCCCTGTGCATGCAATTGGGCCGCTCAAGGCGTGACATCATGGCGTTTGGCGTCACGGCATGTGACGTCACGTCTTGAGTGGCCCAATTGCCGATGTCCGTCTCCGCCGATGTCCATCTCCGGAGGGGGGCTGCAAGAAGAGTAAGTCGCTTCGTTGCTTTACACTGCCAGAGGAGAGAGGACTGGCAATCCCGAGTGTAGGAGAACCGTCCACTTCCTGGTACCTGTCATTTGAAATGACAGATACCAGTGTGTCCATGAAGCGTTAGGCCCGTGCACCCAGGATTCTGTATAGCACTCTATACAGTAAAATGGGTTGCGCGGGCCTAATGCTTCACGGACGCTTCTTGGACACAACATGCATTTGCAAGCTATTTACATACAGTATCAAGTGATAGGTGAGCTGGACTGTGCGTGCGGCAACCGCGGGTGCGCCCGGCACTAACGCAGCTCTTCCTACCGCTCCTTACTGTATCGGCCTGTTTAAGAGGTTACTCGAAAAAACCTACTTCGCATATCTCCCATAGGGCTTTGCCAGCTTTAATACAAGTATGTAAGTCTACCAATTTCCCAAGTTAATCTTGAGGTCATCCAGACCCCTTTGGTTCTTCATTCTGCATGCGCCCAGTTAACCCACACCCCTTACCCTATCATATAAGGCCAAAAACGTGAGATCTACAGACCTGCTCTTCATCAGGAGCTGAAATAAAGTTATGCAACTAGCAAGCCGCCGTGTACTGCGGCCTCCAGTTTAAAATACAGAATTACACATGCAACAGTTAGCCTCGCCCCAGAACACCCATGCTCTGCCTCAAACTCCACCCCTATTCGGTCCCTTTTTTGTTAGTCTCGCAAGCATATATATACACGCGTAACTTCTGGCATTTTAAAAATAATGCATCGCTCGCACGTGGCCCAAATTCTTGTTTATATAGGCTTTTTAATGTGAGCAACGCTTTTAAAATTTGGTCCTAAGTGATGCAAGTGTGGACCCCTGAGCCTAGATGAGTAAGGCCGACCCAATTGGAGACATCCCAGGCTCTCATTGTTGGGGTTGCAGATCTCAGTGTGTGTTAGTGGAGTCCAATACACAGTCCAAGGAATGAAGCAGGTAGCAAGCAGCAGAGTCCAGTAACAATCCAGGGGTCAGTATAGGTAGCAAGCAACAGAGTCCGGCAACAATCCAGGGCTCAGGGCAGAAACCAAGACGAGGAGAAATCACACAGCCAACTGCTTCAGGAGACCTGTTGCAGAGGCAAGGCTGAAGAGCAGGGACTAGGTTTAAATAGTCCCTGCTGGATGATGTATATAATTAATTATGTCTAATTTTATCTAATTTTATCTAATTTTGTCTAATTTTGTCTAATTTGGTTAACCATATGTAATCTCATTTAATAACTGTGGCGCCCATTGGCTCTACAGTAAAGTTAATTTACCTTTTAACTATCTATCCTTCCTCCACCTATCATTGTAACTTCCTTTCTCAGTTGTCTGTAAACCGACATGATGTTTTTTATGAATGCCGGTATATAAAAAGTTATAAATAAATAATAAATAAATAAAAATGTCAGGGAGGAACCACGGGAACATTTCCCGCCGTGGTTCCTTTAAGAGCCGGTGTGGGGTGCGCCGCATGCCTAGGTCACGGCAGATTTAGAGGCATGCCGACCGGCCAGAAGGATCACAGCAGCATCTGTTCGTCAAAGCGAAAAAGAATGGCTTGGCTCCAGGGTTCGGCCGGGTAAGTGAGGTTGGCCGCACATTGCTGCACGTTGCTGTGGCCAGCAAATGTAATAGTACCCCCTCCCTGGAGGCTTGGGTTTCCTGGGGTAGCAGACATAGAACTGTTTAAGCAGTTCTTTATCTAAAATATTCGAAGCTGGATTCCAAGTGTTAATCTTCCGGTCCATAACCCTCCCAGGATATGCGATTCCGTCGACGGACATCAAGAACATCCTTAAATCGGAATAGTTGATCCTCGGCTGAAGAGACCTTTGAGGGGATTGGAGTCTTTCTGGTGGACCAAGAAAGCACCAAAGATTTTAAGAGAGAAACGTGGAATACATTATATATCTGCAAACTAGCCGGCAGGCATAGCTGGTAAGTGACCGGTCCTATCTGTTGGACAATGGGAAATGGTCCAATGTATCACAGTGCCATCTTCATGGAGGACATCCTGATAAATATGTATTGCGTGCTTAACCAGACCTTATCTCCACACTTAAACTGTGAACCTGGTTGACGATGCTCATCCGCGCTCCTCTTGGCCCTAAGGCCATCCTTTTGTATCATGGATTTCGTATGACTCCACAGATTCTATAGCTCCTGCGCAGTTAGCTGGGCCACCAGTGAGGCTACTGATAGTGGTAGGGGTAGCGGAGGGGTAGGCTGTTGTCCATAGACTACTTGGAAGGGAGAGATCTCGGTAGCGGTGTTGAAGTAGAAATTATGGGAGAACTCCTCCCAAGGCCATAAGGCTGCCCAATTGTCCTGTTGATCATTGACAAACATTTGTAAGAACATCTTCAATATCTGATTCGTATGTTCAGTCTGGCCATTTGCCTGGGGGTGGTAGGCTGTGCTAAAGTCCAGGCTGATGTATTTTTTGCAGTGATCGCCAATATTTTGCAGTAAATTGAGCTCCTCTGTCCGAGAGGATATGTTGTGGCAGTCCATGTAGTCGGAAGACATGTGTAGTGAATAGTTTTGCCAATTCTGTGGTGGTAGGGACTCCAGGAAGGGCCACAAAGTGGGCCATTATGGACAGACGATCGATGACCACCCAGAGAAGATCGAGAGGAGAGGAGAAGATCGACCATGAAATCGGTGGAGATATGAGTCCATGGCTCCTGGGGTGCCAGCAAAGGTTGGAGTAGGCCATAAGGTCGACCTACCAGAGGTTTGTTTTGAGCACAAGTGGGACAAGAATCTAACTTCCAACATCCTCCTTCACTCGGGGCCACCAGTAGAAATGTTGAATCAAGTTTAAGGTTCGTGCTTGACCTGGATGACTTGCTATATGAAAGTCATGCCCCCACGAGAATCTTCTGATGGAGTCAGCTGGGAACTACTGTCTTCCCCGGAGGCACAGGTACCGAGGTGGCCAGGAGAATTTGGGCAGGATCGATTACATGGTTGGGGGATTTAAGAGTATCTTCTACTTCAAATGACTGGGAGAGGGCATCTGCCTGGACATTCTTGTGTGCGGGTCTGTATTGTACTTCAAATTCAAAATGAGTGAAAAATAATGACTACCAAGCTTGACGAGTATTTAGTGTTCCGAAGATGCTCCAGGTTTTTGTGGTCTGTATACATTGTAATCCGATGTTGTGCCCCCTCTAACCAATGCCACCATTCTTCGAAGGCCATTTTTATGGCTAGCAGTTCTTTATCCCTGATTCCGTAGTTTCGTGCTGCCGGAGAGAATTTTTTTGAGAAGAATAAAAAAGGCCGGAGGCTCCCCTTATCCAAAAGTTGATTCAATATGGCTCCCTCCAAGGAGGCATCAACCTCGACGATGAAGGGGCACGCAGGGTCCGGGTGATGAAGGCAGGGTTTTTCAAGGAAGGCTTGTTTCAGGTTGGCAAATGCTGCAACTGCTTCAGGTGGCCAGTCCTTAGTGTTGGCCCCCTTCTGGTTTAGTGCGGTGAGGGGGGCCACCTTCTGCGAGTAGTTGGGGATGAAATGGCGATAAAAATTGGCGAATCCCATAAATCTTTGAAGTGGGTGTAAGCCAGAAAGTCGGGACCAATCTAAGATGCACTTCACCTTTTCGCGGACCATACGAAAACCTTGGCTGGAGATTATATATCTGGGATATGCCAATTTTTATCCGGGGTCGGCGCGCCATCCCTTGACACGGTGGCTGTGCCGGAGGCCTCTGTCCCACCCCCGGCACGCCCCTTTTTGCAAGCCCCAGGACATACGCGCGTCTTGGGGCTTGCGCATGCCGCCGAGCCTATGCAAAATAGGCTCGGTGCGCGCAGGGGCATATTTTCTCGGGTTACATGCGTATGTTACACACGTAGCCTTTTGAAAATCTGCCCCAATATGTTCTGGCTAATTGTGTATCACCTGTTAAATGTCAGAAATGAAGAGGCACAAGAAAATTAGTACAGGTACGCTTAGCTGAGAGTGGGTTCAGAGAATTTGGCAGAATAAAAAATGAAGTGTACCGCTTTTCACAGAACTGCAGACACAGAAGCGCAAGTATACCTCTGTCTAGGTATATGATTCAATAATTTGTTTCATATGTCCACTCCCCCCAATTTGCTTCATTCATTTCATATGAAAAGAAAATGTCCATTTATTTGTTTCATTTTATAATTTGTTTCCCATTAAAATCAATGGTGGAAGCAATGCAGCCTATTATAGGCTTAAAAAATTGGGATTTTTTCTTCAGCTCTCAAAGCACAAAATCCATCCACACTCTATTTTCCTACCCAGAGACAAATGAGCACAAAATGGTGCTGCCTCCCTGATTTAACTTTCAGTCTGAAAAAAAAATAGAGGAATTTACTGTAAAACAATGTAGATGGCAGATAGGATAGGCTGGTTAAAAATTGCTTGTTCCTAATTGGTCCTACTTACTGGTAGTTCCCTCTTTAGTCCTGGGGGAATTCTGCGCTACTACAGAGTGCAGAATTTGCGCAGAATTCCTCCCCTGCGCAAAATTGCCATTTTCTGCGCAAAATTGCCATTTTCTGCGCAGAATTGGCAAATTCTGCGCAGAAAATGGCAGAAGAGACCCTGGCATGCCGCGAACGGAGCGCATGAAGATGAAGGCCCCCATGTGCCGCAAATTGAGTGTGCTCTGCTCGCGGTGAAGATGAAAGCCCCGGTGAGAGTGAGTGTGTGTGTGTGTGTGTGTGAGAGAGGAGAGGGAGAGGAGTGTGAGGTGGGGGAGGGGGTATGAGAGAGGGGAGGGGGAGAGAGGGGGAGGGGGTGTGGGGGAGGGGAGGGGAAAGTGAGGGTGAGAGAGGGAGAGGGGATGGTGAGAGAGAGAGCAGGGGGTGCGCAGGAGGGTGTGAGAGAGAGCATGGGAGGTGAGAGAGCGGGGGGGAGGGATGCTTGAGTGTGGATGCTAGAGAGAGGGAACCTATATGAGAAGATTGTGAAGGAGTGTGTATGTATGTGAGAGATTGGGAGTTGTGTGTACGAAAAATGGATCGTGTGTATGTGAGGGTGCTAGCCTGTGTGAAGGGATTGTGAATGTGTGAGACAGAGCCTGTGTGAAGGGGTGCATGAGAGAGAGACATATAGGTAGCCTGTGTGAGATGTATGTGTGAGAGAGAAAGGGAGCTTGTGTGGGTGTGTATGAAGGAGAGAGGGGATGTGTGTGTGTGAGAGAGTGAGGGAGCCTATATGAGGGTGTGTGTATATATACTAGAGAGAGGGAGCATGTGTGTAAGAGAGGGAGGGACAGAGGGAGCGTGTATGAGGGGCAATACTGAGAACGGGGTCAAACTCTGGGGCTGGCGATAGAGTGGAAGGGGTTGAGCCTAGAGGTGGAGGGGAGAGATACTGGCGGTTGGAGGAGTTGGGGTCTGAGAGGGCAAAGTGGCCAGGGGAGTAGGGAGAGTGAGTGGAAGGGACACTCTTACAGTGAATTTCTAGGGAAATTCTGCTCAAAATATTTAAAATTCTGCATCTCTAAGTAATAACTTTTTTTCTGTAATAATTTAAAATGTAATTACTTAAAGACTGGCGAGAGGCGATGGATTATAGTCCATTTGCACTACTACTGATGGTATTTGTTCCTATATAAATAGTTGATAAGGCTTTTGAATTTGTTATCTAAACAATTATAGAAGAGAACATTATATATCCTCCTTTTTTTGTATTGAGTAAATTCGTGAGTGAGGATCTTTAGCTTCTGTGGATTGATTGATTACTTAAAGACTGTCATGTAAATTGTGTTATTTTGACCAATATAAAGTTTGCAGAATTTAAGTTTTTGTGCTCAGAATTCCCCTAGGAGTAGGCTTGCTTCCCTCTCCAATTCCAGGCAATCCAGGGTCAAGTATCACATTATTGGTAGCTGGCTGCACAGAGAAAGAAAAAAAGCATCTGCAGTTTTTTTCCCCCATAGACTTTAATAGGAAACAAAAATGAATGAAAACAAAATTTTTGGAGCACTGACCAGGCTTATTTATTTTTCATGAACCAAAACAAATCAACCTGTTCTACTTTTGATTCCTTATTTGCACCCATTCTCAGCCTATGCTCATTAGTTTAATCAAGGGAATCATTCTGAGTAACAGTAATATCTTTACCAGTTTCTGTTTATAGGGCAGGAAGTAAGATTTACAGCAGTGTGTGCTATTTTCTTTCACATTACTTTTCTATGGTGATGATTGAGATAAAGAAAGGGAACTTCCATTATCTTTCTGAACTGGAGTGTGGAATAGAACTGTTCTCAGACTATGTATCAGTGCCTAGATGTCTTTTTCTACTGGCTCATAAAATTTACTTTTAAATTCACTTGCTTCACTCAATATGTGTAAGTGACAGCTAGCTGATACATATAAAGCGCACATCACTAGATTTGCAAGTCATTCATGCATAATATCTTCTAAATGTGCAACCTTTGAATTTAAAATAAGAAAATAAATAAGTCCATTAAGCATTCTGTGGTGCTACTACTAACATCAAAGCTACAATGTTCAAACTGCCCACACTGATGCAAAATGTACTTTTTAGAGTTCTAGGCCCAGTCTTTATCGGTGCTTAGGCCAGATATTCAGAATTACGCTCTGGCACAGTGCTATCTCCTTTGGTAGCAAAGGAATTGTCACCCATCCCTTCCAACCCATTATCCCACTCTTTCTCTTCCCCAAACTCTTGTCCAACATCCCCTTTTTCTTCCCCTCAACTCTTTCCCCTCTCCCCCAATCCACTCTGTGCCTTGTATCCTCCCTTTTTCTCCCCCCCCCACCACTTACCTGGGATTCCCCTTTCTGCCTCCCTCATTACTTGTTCTGTATCCCCCTTTTACCCCCACCAGCTCCTTAACCTACATTCCCCTTTCTCTCCCACACCTACTGTTTTCCCCACTCATTCCTTGCCCGCATTCCTCCACTTTCTTTCTCTCCATTTGTTGTCCAGCAGACAGTATCCATCCTCTCTCTCCAACCCAGCTCTTGCACCGCAGCACCCCTCCCCACCATCCATCCCTTGACTAGCAGCTTTCCCCTTTTTGCACCTCATCCCCTGCAGCAGCCCCCTCTCCTCCACCCCTTGCCCAGCAGCCTCTCTCTCCCAACCATCTGGTCAGCAACAGAAGCCCCCCTCTCTCGTACAAACCCCTACCCAGCAGCAGCCCCTCTTCCCCTCTGCTCAGCAGCAGCCCCCTTTCTCTCTGCCCCCAACCTTCTGCCCAGCATCAGTATCTTCTTTGATTCCCCCCTTCACCTTTGCCCAGCAGTAACCCCTTCCCTTCTCCCTTTCTTTGACTCTCTTCCCTTCTGTGTTCCTCGGGCTGCAATGCTGTAGATCTTTGTGCCGCGGCAGCAGCAATAACTGCAGAAACTATAAATCAGCACAGGGCCTTTCAGCCATCATGCCCCATAGGCCCTGAATGTAAGGGAGGTGGACCCTTGAGCTGAGACGAGGTTGTTGCCACCACCAAGGGGAGGTCCCTGGTGGTCCTTGTCGTCGAGAGGTGATTCCGGGAGAGAGAACCCAACAGCATCTTCACCTATACCAGCCCACATTCCCAGTGGGTAGAGCCTTTGGGTGCCGGGGCCGGCAGGACTTAGACGCGGGTCTCTCACACGGCAGGCAGGAGACAGGTCGGACTTACCAAGGGTCGAGGCAGGCAGCAGCCTAAACAAGGTGGACGCCAGGCTGAGATCAGGGGAGGCAGCGGACAAGCAGAGATGAAGAACCAGGCTGAAGATCAGGGCAGGCGGCGGACAAGCAGAGACGAAGAACCAGGCTGAAGATCAGGGCAGGCGGCGGACAAGCAGAGACGAAGAACCAGGCTGAAGATCAGGGCAGGCGGCGGACAAGCAGAGACGAAGAACCAGGCTGAAGATCAGGGCAGGCGGCGGACAAGCAGAGACGAAGAACCAGGCTGAAGATCAGGGCAGGCGGCGGACAAGCAGAGACGAAGAACCAGGCTGAAGATCAGGGCAGGCGGCGGACAAGCAGAGACGAAGAACCAGGCTGAAGATCAGGGCAGGCGGCGGACAAGCAGAGACGAAGAACCAGACTGAAGATCAGGGCAGGCGGCGGACAAGCAGAGACGAAGAACCAGACTGAAGATCAGGGCAGGCGGCGGACAAGCAGAGACGAAGAACCAGCTGAAGATCAGGGCAGGCGGCGGACAAGCAGAAACCAAGAGACAAGCAGGGTCAAAGCCAGAAGATCAATTCAAGGAAGCAGGGATTAGGAAAAGCTGGACAGAAGCAGGAACTGGAACTAGGACTGGGGCTGGAGCTGGAGCTGGAGCAGGAGCAGAATCCGGAGCAGGAGGCAGGAGAACCACAGGAATGCAGGATCAGGATGCAGACAACACGCACGCACCAGGAGCTGGACCTGTTGCCGAGACGAAGAGGCAGTGGCAAGGAAGGGTATTTATATCTGCCTTGCCTGACATCATCATCCCGGGCCACGGGGAACTTTCCTGCCGTTGGCTCTTTAAATCTAGCCCAGGCGTGCGCCTAGGGGGCCCAGGGATCACTCCGGCATAAGCGGCATCAGGAGCACTGCGAGCAGGCTGGGACGCAGCAGTGGAGGGGAATGCTGGAGCGGGCTTCCTGCCCGTACAGATGTGGGGACCCGGCCCGACTCTCCGAGGGCTGAGGCGCCTAACACTGAGGCAGCCCCAATCCTCTTCTCACACAAGCTTATTCCTTACAATATCTTGAAAATTTGAGTGGCTGAGGTTTGGAAACCCTTCCCTAGGTTCTTCAGCCTTTAACCTTATGCCCTTTCCCTAATTAATTTTCAGGCACATAGGCATCCCTGAAATTTTGATAATTTAACTCAGCAATCATTATGTTGCCACCACAGCCCTTCCAAGAGCAATTCTGTAAAATCCCAAAACCTGTTTATAATTTCTTTATGTTTGCAACACTCACAGAAGTAAATAATAATTCCTCCTGACCTACTTTTTTACTGTTTCACAAAGTAGTTGATTTCCAAATATCAAAACTGGCTTGGGCTAAAATTTGAACTCCATGTTAGAATTTAGATTCTGATCTGAACTTTAGCTTAGAAATATAGAGGAACACTTAAACATGAGGTGTAAAATGAATCAGGTCAATTTGACTCAGTGAGCCCTAACCCCAAAAAAAAGCTGCCATAGAAGTTGAATTCCAAATGTTCACCTTAGTGGTTTGTCCAAGCAGCAATTCTAAAAAAAAAATAAAAATGATTCAAAGTACCACAGCAGTAAACAGAAAAAATAAAAACCTAGCAAAATCATCACATTCAAAAAACAAATCACCATTGACTTCAGAAGCATTCTGTATGAAACAGTTCAGTAACTACAGAAAATGATTGATTCTACTGGTACCAATAGTAAATTCTGTATTAGCTTATTAAATTATTTGACCTATTGGATAAACAAGTAATTTCTTTTTTTAAAATGTCACTTTTTAAATTATTATCATTAATGTCACTTTTTAAGCCATTCTGGTATCTTAGTAGTACTGCTGCGCTCTGCTACAGAGGAGAACAGGATTTGAAATCCAGGCCTCTTCTCCCTGAACTTCCCAGGACTGAGGATGCCATGGAGGCAGTGTTCATTTGTTTCCTTTCATTTATTGGGGTGGGGGAAGGGAGCCTCAGATATTGCTCATCAGTGAAACCTAGCAGTCAGACTCAGAGGTCCACCTTGGTTCTGGAGGGATTTGCAGTTAGTGGCCCCTGGGCAAGGACGGTCACTGCCATTGCTAGGCTGAGTTTGTAAGGGGCATACAAACAGGAGGGAAAAAAAAAACCCTGGCAATGAAGGCTTATGGTACCACAGACAATAGAGGGCAGATGTGCTTAAGTTGGAGGTCCAAAGATGAGGAAGACATTGATGTCCTCCTTTCCCCAACATACTTTTTTAAGAAGTTGCTGAGGTCGACATATTATTAGGTGATATTTCAATGAAAGACTTCTGAAAATAAACAGATGTGTCTTACTGATGGCATTTCCTAGTAACCTATTACAGAGCACTGGTTATTTTTAAATTATTTTGTGACCAAAATTGGTTAAAAGCTTCCTGAGGTGTGAACAGAAAAGTATCACATATAATTGCTTGAGTCATACTGGAGCCTATTTGCAGAAGGTGTTTACCATAAATGCTGTTGAAGCAGTCAGTTCAGTTCTAGTAATGAGTCCCACTGACTTCGGAAGAACATAGATGATGTAAGTTTTATCAGAAAGATTAGGATACATCTGAATTGTCTTGCTTTGACATATCCGAGCCATTCCCAATGCTGCACTTATTCCTGTTTTTCACCTTGCCTTGACCCAGAACAAAGACGGCGTAAAGTTCTAACTTGGGGCCCAAACCAAAAAACAGTTCCTTTTTGTGCATAAACTTTACATAGTGATGTTTTAAATATTCATCATTTCTGAGAAACCACACACATTAGCTACCAACCTATTAACAAGATTGTTCGTTCCTTTTTCTACTTGTGAAAACAACAAACTCTTCACAGTACAAGAGAGGAAAAAGAGATGATACCAAACTTTGAGCAGCATCTTTTTTTTGTCTTATTTTGTCTGTTTAGAAGGATAAATAAAGCATGCCAACAAGCCTCCCATTCTTTGTATCCTGAAGGAAGCCAGCCCAGCTCTAATGCTTAGATGTTACTGCCATCCCAAGTTGAGATAACAACGGTATATGGCATGTTATAGTGACTTTTTTACAGTAATGTGTTAAACAGGACTCCCAGACGTCCCTTAATACATTATTTTATGACAAAGGAGTGCCCCACCAAGTGAATTGGAGCTGCAAGAGACCCTTGATGAAAAAAAAAAGCACATTTGTATAACCAAATGTTCCCTGCAGATGTTTTAATTCTATTCCTTGCTTACTCTGGAGTAAATTTTCAAAGGGGTTTCATACGAAAAAATAGCAAATATACCCACATAATTAGCATGCACATGCAGATATGCTGTTTTATAAATGCTGAGTGTACGTGCTTATTTTCCATTTCGCATGCAAATTTTACAAGCAGAAACAAGAGGCAGGCTTGGGGTGTTTCCGGGCAGGGTTCAGATGTACGCATGGTAGATGTTATTTTGAAGGAGATAATAATTATGTGACAAAGGCAAGGTCAGGTCAGCGCCATTTTGGAAAATGGCAATGGCTGGGGCTAGAGGGTGCCCTGGACCCTCTACGTTTGCAGAACTGGAGAATCTCTAAGGTACAGGGGACTAAAGGAGCCACTAGCCCACCAATGATTTATTTTGACTGTTGGGAGTGGGGGGGACGACGACTCGTGGGTGACTGGAGGGGGATCTGACTACTTCAGGAGGTGGGTGGAAGAGGGGGGGGGGTTGCCAGTGCTTAGCTGTGTTTGACTTTACCCTCCATTGCCTCAGGTACAAAACTTAGATTGTAAGCCCTCTGGGGATAGGGACATACCTACAGTACCTGAATGTAAACCGATGTGATATCTCAGATCAAATGTCAGTATATAAAAATAATAAATAAATAAATCCTTCACCTCAGGCAGCAGATTGCCTTGAGCTGCCCCTGGGTTTTTCACAGCTATTGTTTTAGTTGCTCTCTGAAGGGATTTCTTGTCATCCACTTGCTGTATTGTTAGGCCTTTGCATGAAAGCAAGCCCTTGTGAGGCAGGAGACAGAGAGACTGCATACTGTTCCTTTATGGCTATTGGCCTAGCTACTGAATGGAAACCAAACTTGCATTAATTTAGTGTCACATGTGTCACTCAGGGGACTTTGAATATACTTTATACACCTTTACTAATACCCTTACACATGAAGCATAGTAAGACCACTGGTGGATGGGAATGCAGAATGTGTGGGTTTATTTATTTATTTTATTTTATTTATTTATTTAAAATCTTTTCTATACCGTCGCTAAGTTATACACCATCGCAACGGTTTACATGTAGGCACAAATTTAATGTAAGTAAAAGTGTACTATAGTACATTCTTAACAGGTGCCGTCAAAGGTTCAGTTACAATATATCATTAGACAAAATAATTTTTAGAGAAGTGTGTCATGACCGAGTGTACTGAAAGTACTTTTACAGGTAATTTATCATACATAGTGTTATCAATATGCTAGTTGTGATGTGGGGTTCATAGACTACTCTACTGTATCGTCCTAAGTACTGTGTTTAAGGGGAGAAAGACAATAGAGAGAAAGGTACTGTGCATTTTTTTCCACTCAACCTTCTCTAATACCTCTGGAGCATGCATCTGCCTCTACAGGCTTCACCACTTACAATTGTAGAGCATCAGATTTCTAGCATCTCACTAGTGGGTCTATGACCCCTAAGCGTGGTCCCATATCCCTGGACTGATGTCCCATGCTCTCCCTTTTTTTCCCTTAATCTGCTGCTTGACCACTTCACCACCACCCTATATCTTTTTTCCTCTGCTCATTTCCATGACTTAAAGCAGCATCAAATACCCTACCTGGTGATGTTCTTCACATTTCCCCCTGATGCCTTATCTGTTTCCCTAGTCCCCTTCCCTAGATTACTATCCTTTTTCCCTCTTAACCTCATGGTCACCAGCAACATAGGCAGCAGGGCCTGGCATGCCAGCTTAAAAAACACGTAGGCCACATGCCCAGATTAGCTGAAGCTGTGGTGCTGACATTTGTTAACTTCCCTCAAAATTACTGAGTAAGGTGAATGCTATCCCTTGGTATCTATGATCTGTCCTTCATAGTTTTCAATAGGGATGTGCATTCGTTTGCGACGAAATAGGAAACAGAGACAATATTTCCTATTTCATCGCGGTTTGGGGGGGGGGGGGGGTGACAAAACGATAAGAAAACCCACAAAATTTTGTGTGGTTTTCTTATCGTTTTTTTGGAAGGGAGAAAGGGCACATTAAAAAAAAAAAAACCCACCCCAACCCTTCAAATTTAATGAATTGTAACGCTCCACCCTCCTGACCCCCCAAGACTTGCCCGACCCCCCCCCCCCCAAGACTTACCAAAAGTCCCTGGTAGTCCAGCGGGGTCCCGGGAGCGATCTCCCCCTCTTGGGCCATCGGCTGCTACTAATCAAAATGGCGCTGATGGCCCTTTGCCCTTACCATGTGACAGGGGCTATCGGTGCTATTGGACAGCCCCTGTCACATAGTAGGAGCAATGGATGACCCATGCCATTTTTTAAGATGGCGCCAGCCATCCATTGCTCCTACTATGTGACAGAGGCCGGCCAATGGCAACGGTAAGGGCAAAGGGCCATCGGCGCCATTTTGATTGCTGGGAGATCGCTCCTGGGACCCCCGTTGGACCACCAGGGAATTTAGGCAAGTTTTGGGGGGTCGGGAGGGTGGGGAGTTTGCAATTAATTAAATTTGAAGGGTTGGGGTGGGTTTGGGTTGTTTTTTTTACAGCCCCGTTGTAATTAATTAAATTGGATGGGTTGGGGCGGGTTTCGGATATCGTTTCGGAGTCAGTTGAAATAAAATCGTCCCGAACCACGGGAAAACAAAATTTCCCATGGCGGGCCGATAACAAAGACTGAACCAAAAGGTTCGGCTGAATCACATCTCTAGTTTTCAATACTCCTTAAGCACATTCCTCTTTTGGGCCAAGCTATGCAGAATGAGAGATTGTGGAGAGGAAGAACCTAAAGGAAGTGCTTGGAGAATAATAGCCATTCTGTTCTGTATAATAAGCATAAAAGGAAAGTATGTGAACTGCTATTATGGCTATTCCCACACAAAAAAATCCATAGAGGAAAATATTCCAAGCCATTTAGAGGGATAACTCAGAAGTTAGCCATCTAACTCCCTTTAAATGATTAGCCTTGATAATTGACCAAATGAAAAAAGTAAACATTACACAGTTACACCAGACAACTGTATTAACATAGAAACATAGAAATGACGGCAGAAGAAGACCAAATGGCCCATCCAGTCTGCCCAGCAAGCTTCACACTTTTTTTTTCTCATACTTATCTGTTACTCTTGGCTCTTAGTAACCCCTTGGTTCTATTTCCCTTCCACCTCCACCGTTAATGTAGAGAGCAGTGTTGGAACTGTATCTAAGTGAAATATCTAGCTTAATTAGTTAGGGGTAGTAACCGCCGAATATGCAAGCTACACCCATGCTTATTTGTTTATCCAGACTATGTAATTCAGTCCTTGTTGGTTGTTGTCTGTATATAGATCCACTTTTCTTCATTCCCCCTGCCATTGAAGCAGAGTTATGCTGGATATGCATTGAAAGTGAAGTATCAGACTTTCTCCCCTGTCGTTGAAGCAGAGAGCTATGCTGGAAATGCGTGAAGTATCAGTCTTTCTCCCCTGCTGTTGAAGCAGAGAGCTATGCTGGATATGCATTGAAAGTGAAGTATCAGGCTTATTTGGTTTGGGGTAGTAACCGCCGTAACAAGCAAGCTACTCCCCACATTTTTGTGAATGCAAATCCTTTTTTCCACATTTCATAAGAACATAAGAAAATGCCATACTGGGTCAGACCAAGGGTCCATCAAGCCCAGCATCCTGTTTCCAACAGTGGCCAATCCAGGCCATAAGAACCTGGCAAGTACCCAAAAACTAAGTCTATTCCATGTAACCATTGCTAATGGCAGTGGCTATTCTCTAAGTGAACTTAATAGCAGGTAATGGACTTCTCCTCCAAGAACTTATCCAATCCTTTTTTAAACACAGCTATACTAACTGCACTAACCACATTCTCTGGCAACAAATTCCAGAGTTTAATTGTGCGTTGAGTAAAAAAGAACTTTCTCCAATTAGTTTTAAATGTGCCCCATGCTAACTTCATGGAGTGCCCCCTAGTCTTTCTACTATCCAAAAGAGTAAATAACCGATTCACATCTACCGGTTCTAGACCTCTCATGATTTTAAACACCTCTATCATATCCCCCCTCAGTCGTCTCTTCTCCAAGCTGAAAAGTCCTAACCTCTTTAGTCTTTCCTCATAGGGGAGTTGTTCCATTCCCCTTATCATTTTGGTAGCCCTTCTCTGTACCTTCTCCATCGCAATTATATCTTTTTCCGTTGAAGCTTAGAGCAATGTTGGAGTCTTAGAGCAATGTTGGAGTCGCATTAACCGTGAGTATGTTTATTGAATAAGGGTATTATCTCCAGGCAGTAGCCGTAATTCCCGCGAGCCACCCACTCTTCATTCACGTCCTCTAGACTTTATGGATCCACAGTGTTTATCCCACCACCCTTTGAAGTCCTTCACAG
The DNA here is from genome assembly GCF_901001135.1 of Rhinatrema bivittatum. Lineage (NCBI taxonomy): Eukaryota > Metazoa > Chordata > Amphibia > Gymnophiona > Rhinatrematidae > Rhinatrema > Rhinatrema bivittatum. The sequence continues at coordinate 731,819,389 of NC_042615.1, read as the reverse complement.
TTCTGGTCTTCACCACTTCCTCTGGAAGGGCATTCCAGGCATCCACCACCCTCTCCGTGAAGAAATACTTCCTGACATTGGTTCTGAGTCTTCCTCCTTGGAGCTTCAACTCGTGACCCCTGGTTCTGCTGTTTTTTTTCCGACTGAAAAGGTTTGTCGTCTTTGGATCATTAAAACCCTCCAGTATCTGAAAGTCTGTATTATATCACCTCTGCTCCTCCTTTCCTCCAGGCTGTACATATTTAGCTTCTTCAATCTCTCCTCATAAGTCATTCGATGAAGACCATCTACCTTTCTGGTCGCCCTTCTCTGGACCGCCCCCATCTTGTCTCTGTCTCTTTGGAGATACGGTCTCCAGAACTGAACACAGTACTCCAGGTGAGGCCTCACCAAGGACCTGTACAAGGGGATAATTACTTATTTATTTATTTATTTATTTATTTAGGGTTTTTATATACCGACATTCTTGATATACATATCAAATCAAGTCGGTTTCCATATAACAAAACTGTCGCCGGTAAGGCGTTACATTAAACATGGTAAAGGTAAAGGGAGTACATTAAACAATAGACAAAGTATTGAACAGAGAACGTGCAGCATAACATTAAACAATCAACAAATTATTGAACAAAAGAACGTAGATCAATAAATATTAAATATTAAATGTAAAAAAGATATATAAAATAAAATAACTATGGGAAGAGCATGAGCTAGAAAGCTGATACTTCAAGAGATGGTTTTTCATAGCAGGTGGGTGGACTGTCCAGATAAGGTCCTGAAGGTCCTAAGTGTATAAAGTCGGTAGTGGACTTTATATTGTGCTATTTTGCTCTTTGACCTGTGTCGAATTGTTTCTGCGATTCCGAATAGGCTTGTCGGAAGAGCCACGTTTTGAGGTTTTTCTTGAAGGTAAGATGGCAGGTTTCAAGACGAAGATCTGGCGGTAATGAGTTCCATAGGGAGGGCCCAGCAGTGGAGAGTGCTCGTTTTGCTAGCGAAGTTTTAATTGGGGGAGCATATAAAGAACCTTTATAATTATATCTGATAGGTCTTTTTGATGTGTGAAGGCGGAGTTGCGAGGTAAGATTTAGGTGAGCGCTTCCCATAATATCCTTGTGGATCATTGATAATGTCTTGAAGGTGATTCTAGCTTTTATGGGAAGCCAGTGGAGGTAGAGCAGAATTGGAGTGATGTGGGCTCTTTTGTTGGTGTTGGTGAGTAGCCTCGCTGCAGCGTTTTGTACCATCTGTAAGGGTTTTATGGACGAAAACGGAAGACCTAGCAGAAGAGAATTGCAGTAGTCTAACTTGGACAGAATTATGGACTGGACTACTAAGCGGAAGTCGTTGAAGTGAAGGAGTGGTTTCAGATTTTTTAACACTTGGAGTTTGAAGTAACATTCTTTGGTTGTGTTGTGAATGAAAGATTTAAGGTTGAATTGATAGTCGATGCGCACCCCTAAGTCTCTGACTGAAGGTGAGTGGTTTAAGGGTGGTATTGTGGATTGTGTTGAGCTTTGGATGTTGAAGAGTGTGTGGTTTTCGTCAGGAGAGATGATGAGGATTTCTGTTTTATTTTTGTTGAGTATAAGGTTGAGGCTGGATAGCAGGGAATTGATGGATAGTAAGCAGTTGTTCCAATGAGCCCAGGTTTTTTGGAGTGATTCTGTGATGGGAAGAATTATCTGAATGTCATCAGCGAAAATATAGTGCTTTAGCTTGAGACTGGAGAGTAGGTGGCAGAGTGGAAGCAGGTAAATGTTAAATAGGGTAGGGGAGAGCGATGAACCTTGAGGTACTCCTCTGCTTGATTTGATAGGAGGTGATTCTATGTTATTTATCTTGACTTTGTAGGATCTATTTTCTAGGAATGATTGAAACCAACTATGAGCTTCTCCTTGGATTCCTATATCTGATAGCCGCTCGAGGAGGATGTCATGATTTACCGTGTCGAATGCGGCGGATAAGTCGAGAAGAGCGAGGAGGTACGATTGTTTTATTTCTAGGTTCAGGAGGATGGTGTCAGATAGTGATGTTAGTAGAGCTTCTGTGTTTTGTGATTTCCTGAATCCAAACTGAAAGGGGGAGAGTATATTGTTCTCCTCCAGGTAATCGGCCAGTTGCTTATTGACGAATCTCTCCATTACTCTTGAGATTAGGGGTAGGTTGGCTATTGGGCGGAAGTTGGCAGGGTCTGTAGTAGGCAAGTTGGGTTTTTTTAGTAATGGTTTCAGAATGGCTATTTTCAGTTGTTCTGGGACCTTTCCTTGAGTTAAAGAGCAGTTTATGATGTTTGCTAATGCTTTGGAGATGGTGTTGGGAATAGATAGTAAGAGCTTGGAGGGAATGGTGTCCAGTGGGTGAGAGGATGGTTTAAGTTTATTGAGGATGTTTTCAATTTCCAGGGATGATGGGGTCTCGAATGCTGATAAGCTGTATTTTTTGATGTGTGTCGGAGTGCTGGGAGGTATTGCTGTCAGAAGTTGAGTGGAGGTTGTGATAGAGGTGCTCTGGGGTGTAGTTGCTGTCGGCTGTTGGGGTGTTGTTGCTGTCAGCTGTTGGGTTGAGATAGTTGGGTTGAGATTGGCGATTGGCTTGAGGAGGTTGGTGATCTTGTTGTCGAAGTAAATTGCTAGTTCCAATGCTTTGTCGGCTGCTTGTTCATCTGGGATGATAGGTGGAGAGGGTTTTGTAAGGGATGATACAAATGAGAATAAGGCTTTGGCGTCAAATGCGAAGTTATGGATTTTTTTTGCATAAAAGTCTTTTTTAGCCTTGAGGATAGCCAATCTGTATGTGTTGAGGAGGGATTTATAGTTTAGCAATGTGGTTGTGGATGGAGATTTGCGCCAGTTGTTTTCCTTTTTCCTAAGTTCTTGTTTTAGAGTTTTTAGAGTCGGAGTGTACCAAGGGTGTCTATTGGCTTGTGGTGGTTTCAGAGATTTGGTGATGGATGGGCAGGATAGATCTGCGACCTCGTTTGTTATCGTAATCCAGGAGTTGATCGCTGATGCTGTGTCTGTGAGGTCCAGTCGGTCGAGTTCTTTGGTGAGCACTTTATTAAGATTGTCAATGGAGCAAGGTTTCCTGTATTGAATGGTGGTTTCTGGGTGGCTAAGACGAGGTTGGTCTTTGATTTGAAGTTCGGCTGAGATGAAGTAATGGTCTGACCATGGGACCGGGACACAAGTAGGGTTGGTGGTCGAAGTTATGCCATTGTTGAGAAAGATCAGGTCTAGCGTGTGACCCGCTTTGTGTGTGGGATCTTTGATAATCTGGGTGAAGCCAAGGTGATTTAGTGCTGTGAGAAGGATGTCACAGTTGTGGGTTAAACGAGCGCTGTTTACATGTAAGTTAAAGTCACCCATCAGTATAGCTGGTTTGTCCTGTTTGAAGTGTTTGGTAGTGAATTCAATTACTGGTGAGGGGTCAGTATCTAAGGTGCCTGGAGGTGAGTATACTATGGCTATTTGCAGATGGTCCGAATTGAAAAAGGCAATTTCAGTATTGTTTATTGTAGTGGAAAGTTGTGGTGTGATCCCTAGGCTCTTTTTGGAGGCAAGCAGGATCCCTCCACCCTTTTTTTTGTTTCTGGGGATAGAGTGTACGTTATAGAGGTGGTTGGGGAGTTGGTTCAATAGAACTGTGTCCGTGGGTTTCAGCCATGTTTCTGTAATGGCACAAATGTCGGGGTTGTTATCAGTCAGGTGGTCGTTGAGAAGGTGGAGTTTTTTTGTGATTGATTGTGCGTTGAACAATGTGAGCGTGAATAGGGTTAGTCCAAGTGTTTGGGAGATGGGAGATATCATGATTGGAATCAATCTCTGTTGCCGGATGCCTAGAATCCTGGGTTTGTTAGGTGAAGATTTGTGATTGTAAGGGATTGTAGGTATAAAGAATGGGGGCATGATGCGGTGCTGGTGAGTGGTATTGAATCCTTGAGTGAGTTCAGAGGATGAAGTAGATGTTATAGTGACTGTTTTGTGACGAATTGGGAGCCTTAAAGAGGGTTTAGGTGGATGCTGGTTGAATCTTAATTGATTTGATCCCGTCCGGAGTCTTTAAGAATGTCTGTCTTGATGTTGTAAGATGGAGATGAGTAGGGTGGGTTGCTTGAAGTAAGATGGATGAGAGGCTGTTTGATGAAAGAGGGATCAGTGGCTGCAGGTTGAAGTGGATGCTGAATGAAGATGAATGCGTGGCTTTTGGTTGAAAATGAATGCGTGGCTTCTGGACGAAGAAGAATGCGTGGCTACTGGATGAGGATGAATGCGTGGCTACTGGATGAAGAAGAATGCGTGGCTGCTGGATGAAGATGATATAGTGGGTGCTGGAAGACGAATGGATGGAGGTTTCAGAGAGGCGTAGGAGTATTTGTTTGAAACTGCGGTTTTGCTAGTATATATGTATATATGCGTCGATACGGTCGAGGTGGCCGGCTGTGAAGCAGGTGAATCGCGGCCAGAGGAGAACGCCGGCAGGGAAGGAGCCCGAATTTAAAGGGCTTACCATATTTTTTCTTTTTTCGTCAGTTCCTGCTTGGGGCTGTTTCTGATTGGTGGCGGCGGTTCCCACATGGTCTGCGGGTCGGGTCGGAGCGCAGGGAGGCAGGGCCTCGATCTCGGTGGTCGGCGGGGTTTGGGTCCCGGGCAGGGCGGTGCCGATGAGGTGGAGGTGGCCGGCTGTGAGGCAGATGAGTAGCGGCCAGATGAGAACGCCGGCAGGGAAGTTCTCTTCTGATGGTGGGACAACTGCTCGGGAGAGCGAGGGGCGAACCTAAGGAGCGAAACCCTTTGTCGCGCTCCTTAGGCGCTCCTTTTCTTACTCGAGATTCCTCTCTCTATGCAGCCCAGCATTCTTCTGGTTTTAGCTATTGCCTTGTCACATTATTTCGCCGACTTCAGATCATTAGACACTATTAGGGGTGTGCATTCGGATTGACCGCATTAGTAAAACGCAACTCATATTTTTTTTTTACTTAAAAAATTGATTCGACATAAACGATCGGATTTCCCACATATCGAACATAGATATGTTCGATATGTGGGAAATCGCGATTGTTGAGCCAAAATAAAAATATAAACCCCCTCACCCTCCTTAATCCCCCCCCCCTGACTTACCACAACTCCCTGGTGATGGAGCGAGGAGTGAGGACGCCATTTCTGCAATCCTTGGCGAGAAGCATGTGACGTCGGCGGCACGTCGAGTGACGCCGGCGTCACGTGATTCCCGGCTCGTTCGCGCCGGACGGCTCGTTCGGCCCAAAAAGAACTTTTGGCCAGCTTGGGGGGGCCTCCTGACCCCCCCAAGCTGGCCAAAAGTTCTTTTTGGGCCGAACGAGCCGTCCGGCGCGAACGAGCCGGGAATCACGTGGCGCCGCGTCACTCAGACGCGACGTCACGTGATTCCCGGCAAGTTCGCGCCGGACGGCTCGTTCGGCGCGAACAAGCCGGGAATCACGAGACGCCGACGTCACGTGATTCCCGGCAAGTTCGCGCCGGACGGCTCGTTCGGCCCAAAAAGAACTTTTGGCCAGCTTGAGGGGGTCAGGAGGCCCCCCCAAGCTGGCCAAAAGTTCTTTTTGGGCCGAACGAGCCGTCCGGCGCGAACTTGCCGGGAATCACGTGACGTCGCGTCTGAGTGACGCGGCGCCACGTGATTCCCGGCTCGTTCGCGCCGGACGGCTCGTTTGGCCCAAAAAGAACTTTTGGCCAGCTTGGGGGGGTCAGGAGGCCCCCCCAAGCTGGCCAAAAGTTCTTTTTGGGCCGAACGAGCCGTCCGGCGCGAACGAGCCGGGAATCACGTGACGCCGCGTCACTCGACGTGCCACCGACGTCACATGCTTCTCGCCAAGGATTGCAGAAATGACGTCCTCACTCCTCGCTCGATCACCAGGGAGTTGTGGTAAGTCTGGGGGGGGGGATTAAGGAGGGTGAGGGGGTTTAATTTTTTTTTTTGCACATATGTACATATACCCAACTCATTGGATTTTTTTTATGTCCATATTGGCCGCAAGTGGGACCCCCTTTCGGACATAAAAAATATGAACATAAAATTTTGCTCTGCACATCCCTAGACACTATCATCCCAAGGTCTCTCTCCTGCTCCGTGCACATCAGCCCCCCCCCCCCCCCCATCGAATACATTTAATTTGGATTTCCACTCCCCATATGCATGACTCTGCATTTAAGAACATAAGTACATAAGAACATAAGAAAATGCCATACTGGGTCAGACCAAGGGTCCATCAAGCCCAGCATCCTGTTTCCAACAGTGGCCAATCCAGGCCATAAGAACCTGGCAAGTACCCAAAAACTAAGTCTATTCCATGTTACCATTGCTAATGGCAGTGGCTATTCTCTACATGAACTTAATAGCAGGTAATGGACTTCTCCTCCAAGAACTTATCCAATCCTTTTTTAAACACAGCTATACGAATTGCACTAACCACATCCTCTGCAACAAATTCCAGAGTTTAATTGTGCGTTGAGTAAAAAACAACTTTCTCCGATTAGTTTTAAATGTGCCCCATGCTAACTTCATGGACTGCCCCCTAGTATTTCTACTATCTGAAAGAGTAAATAACCGATTCACATCTACCTGTTCTAGACCTCTCATGATTTTAAACATCTCTACCATATCCCCCTCAGCCGTCTCTTCTCCAAGCTGAAAAGTCCTAACCTCTTTAGTCTTTCCTCATAGGGGAGCTGTTCCATTCCCCTTATCATTTTGATAGCCCTTCTCTGTACCTTCTCCATTGCAATTATATCTTTTTTGAGATGTGGCGACCAGATTCAATGCCAGACCACTTCTTGGCATTGAATCTCAGCTGCCATATCTTCGACCACTCTTCCAGCTTCCTTAAATCCCATCTCATTCTCTTCACTCCTTCCGGTATTAGAAACTATTTTTTTTTTATTTTAATAAACTATTGATTTTTTTTAACTGTTTAAAATGTTTAACACACAAAATAAAAAAAAAACAAAAACATTTGGGTCAGTGGAGGGGAAAACTAGGGAGCAAATACGTCACAAATAAAAATTACAAAAAAACCCCAGGGAGGGTGAGTGAGGGGATTGGGGCAGTGGCTGCTGGGGTGTGTGAGTGGGGAGGGAAAGTGCAGTAGGAAACAATGCACCATCCTACCTGCCACCAATGAGGTTTCTCTTCCACAGGTGGGAGAGGGAAGAATGTATCTAGCATAGGATTTACTTTATTTTGACCATCACTAGTTTCCCCATAAGAACATAAGAAATGCCATCCTGGGTCAGAAAAAGGGTCCATCAAGCCTAGTATCCTGTTTCCAACAGTGGCTAATCCAAGGCACAAGTACCTGGCAAATATCCAAACATTAGATAGATCACAAGCAACTATTGCTTATTAATTACCGTAATAGCAGTTTATGGATTTAACCTCTAGGAACTTATCCAAACCTTTTTTAAACCCAGTAACACTAACTGCTGAAATGACATCCTCTGGCAATAAATTCCAGAGTTTAACTATGCGCTGAGTGAAAAAGAATTTTCTTCAACTTGTTTTAAATGAGGTACTTGCTAACTTCATGGAGTGCCCCCTGATCCTTCTATTATCTGAGAGAGTAAATAACCAATTTACATTAACTTGCTCAAGTCCCTTCATGATTTGTAGACTTCTATCATATCCCCCCTCAGTCGTCTCTTATCCAAACTGAACAGCCCTAACTTCTTTAACCTTTCCTCATAAGGGAGCCATTCCAAGCTCCATATCATTTTGGTCGCCCTTCTCTGTACTTTCTCCAGTGCAGTTATATCCTTTTTGAGATGGGGTGACCAGAATTGCACACAGTATTCAAGGTGCGATCTCACCATGGAGTGAATAAGAGGCATTATGACATCCTCCGTTTTATTTTCCATTCCCTTCCTAATAATTCCTAACATTCTGTTTGATTTTTTCATCACCACAGCACACTGGTCCGACGATTTCAATGTATTATCCACTTTGATGCCTAGTTCTGTTTCCTGATGATAACTCCTAACTCCTAACATTCGGGCTGATACAGTAAAAGTCACGGGAGAGCCAGTGAGCACCTGCTCTCCCGACGTGCGCACAGGCCATTATCGCAATTCAGTATTGGCTCGTATGCAAATTAGGTCCCACAGTAAAAGGAGGTGCTAGGGACACTAGGGCGTCCCTAGCGCCTCCTTTTTGACAGAGGTGGTGGCTGTCAGCGGGTTTGACAGCCGATGCTCAGTTTTACCAGCGTCGGTTCTGGAACCCGCTGACAGCCACTGGTTCAGAAAACGGACACTGGCAAAACTGTGCGTCCATTTTTTGGGGCCATGATATTAAGCCGGAGGGTGTACAGAAAAGCATTTTTTTCTGCTTTTCTGTACAGTTTCCCGGTGCCGGCCATTTTACTTTCTGTATCGCGCAGGAATGACTAATAGGCCCATCAACATGCATTTGCATGTTGCGGGCGCTATTAGTTTCGGGGGGGGTTGGCCATGCGTTTTCCACGTGCTGTTACCCCTTATTGTATAAGGGGTAAAAATAGCACGTCAAACGCGCGGCCAAACGGGGGCTAACAGAGCGCTTAGCCTGAGCGCACTTTACTGCATTGGCCCAATTGTGAAACTACAGCAAGAGTTATTTTTTCCTGTATGCATCACTTTGCAATTGTCCACGTTAAATTTCATCTGTCATTTGGAAGCCCAATCTTCCAGTCTCATAAGGACCTCCTGCATCACATTCTCTTCTTTTGCCCCACTCCTCTGACATCACCTCCTTCCCTCTTCCCCCCAACCCCCAGCTTCATAATCACTTTGCCTTCCCTTTCCCCCAGTATCATCACTTTCTTCCCTTCCCTCGTTCCTTCTTAGGCATCATCATCAACTTCTCTCACCTTCACCTTTTCGTTCCACCTACTCCTGGAATCTTCATCACCTTCTCTCTCCCTCCAGCTCGTCACCCCCACTCCCAGAATGTTTATCTAGACTACAATCCAGATAAACATTCCCTCCTAGTATCATGTTCAGATTCTACTCCCCATAAAAGAAACCATCACAAACATACTAAAAACTTGGGACAAATACCTTCCGAAGATAACACAACTACTATCTCAACTTTCCCTCATCCTCAACTACAACAAAACCGAAATACTTCACATCAATAACAAGACCATCTCAACACTCAAAGAAAACAACTCAGCACCTGCCAACAACGACAGAATAACCTCCTCAGCCAGATCTCGGCGTAATCATAGACAGCGAACTCAACATGAAGAAACATATCAACTTAATAATAAAAGATGGATTCTTCAAACTACAGATACTCAAAAAAATCAAACCAATTCTCCACACCCCAGATTACAGAACAGTTCTCCAAGCACTACTATTCTCCAAACTAGACTATTGTAACGCACTACTTCTGGGCCTTCCATCCATCTCCCTCAGACCACTACAACTCCTCCAAAATGCAGCGGCAAGATCACTCTCAAACACCAAGAAATCTGAACACATCACACCGATCCTAAAAAACCTGCATTGGCTGCCCATCCCACACAGGATTCAATACAAAGTGCTAACCCGCATACACAAAGCACTATACACCGAAAAATTTGACTGGCCAAGCCCAGCCATATACTTTCAAACCACCCAGAGAGCACTCCGCTCTACCAACACCGGACTCATCCCAACTCCATCACCAAAAGCAGCCCACCTAACCTCAGCAAGGAACCGAACTCTAACCATAGCAGATCCAACACTCTGGAACAGCCTACCACCCCAACTCAGACTCAACCCCACAACCCCATCATTCAAAAAGGACCTGAAAACATGGCTCTTCAAAAAAGCATATCCAATGACCACCCCTACCCAACACCCAACGCTAACCCCCCCCCCCCACCTTCACACACATCTTCCCCCCTCTGCCCACTACATCCCACAACACTCCCCACAGAACCATGCTATCCCTCATTGCGGCCAACCCCAACAATACAAACCTTCTTATTATACCACAATCATAGTTCCACATAGACCAATCATCAGACAACCACAAAGATGCTATCCTAAAGGACATAAAAGTCACTGCAAAAAGTTACTAACTGTATTGTAAAAAGTTACTAATCTCAATGTAAAAAGTGACTAACTAATCTCAATGCAAAAAATTACTAACTTCATTGTAAAAAGTAACTATTCTCAATGTGAAAAGCTACCTAGTTTATTGTACAATGTATAATGAAATAATGTTACAAAGCAATAAGCTCATGATGCTCCAATGTAAAATAAAAAATATACATTGATAGACCCCTCTATTACTATGTAAACCGGTGTGATATGTACGATGAACATTGGTATAGAAAAACAAATAAATAAACTTGTGTAAAATTATGATGTGAATGAGGAGATGAAATCTGTTGGAAAAAAGCAGGGTCATCTAAGTTGGGAGCATACAAGTTGAAAAATAAGTCATTCCTCCAATAGTAACTGAAACAGAGATCCTTCTGCTATCAGGATTAGCCTCGAGATAATATTTTAGCTTTGAGATGCTTTTGAAAAAGAACAGTGACTCCTTTCTTTTTTTTGTAAGTTGGCGCATAAACTACATCTTTCTATCCATTATTGCTTAATGGATAGCATTGTAACATCAGATTTCAGAGATTAAGTAATTGATAACTTTCTTCCATTTAATAGGGTGGGAGAAACAATTAACATTCAGTGACACCAACAGTGGCCATGAGGAAGAAAGAACAGGGCACAAAGTATGCTTAGCACTGAATACCTTGAAAGTAGAAAAATGACCCTACTACAATTCAAATAAAGATGCTTGTCAAAAAAGATATATAGCACCTGATGTAAGGAAAATAGAAGTGCAATCCCATCAAAAAATAGGGAAATGCCAAACCCCAACCCAACGGGGATAGATTTAGCTTCCAAAACATGGGCCTGGAGGCAGAAAAAATAAAAGGTTAGCCCAGAACAGCTCTCAGTCATGATTGTGATAGGTATCAGATTATTATCTTAAAAACAATAGCAAGCAACCTTTGGAAAAAAAATGCAGAATTGAAAAAACAAAAGTCGCAAAGTACCACTCATGAAGACTAAACCACATGTGATCTTCATAGCAGGAAAGAGAAATCGCACATTTTCTGTAATCAGGTTATCATTTCTTATGGTTTTTCCGCAGTACTGAGAAATGCTTGAAGCTCCTCCAACAAGCCATGTGCGCACACAGGCCATATCGAGCTCACAGTGCTTGCAAGTGGGGGTGCAAGGAGAGAAATGACTTCTGTTTGGCAGCTGTTGTCTTAGCAAGGTCTGGTACAAACAAAACTGAATTACCTTTGTACTTGAGAGGAGCTTTAACTTGAGTTGTGGTAATAATTTCTAATTCTTGTGGGTACTGAATCAGCTTGAAAATGATCGGTCTGGGGTACTTGGCTTTTTTAAGAGGCCTTGAGGAGATTCTGTGTGCTCACTCGATTTCAAGAAGCAGTGCAAACTAAGTTTAGACAAATGGGAATCATTGTGGTCAGAAAAGAAATAATATCAGAACCTTCCATTCCTTAAGGGATCCCCAAAATCCAAAGTTTTATTTTGTTGGTTGCGATTGGAAAGTTCTTTCAGATTGCGCTGAAGAGTTTCAGTCTGATTCATTGCTTCCTGCAAAGGCTCAATGGCTGTCGATAATGACACAGTAGCTAATTATGAAAAGAAGTAACTTACTGCTTTAAATCTGCCATCTCCTTGCGAATCGCCATAGTCACTTCCATGTTAGATTTTATCACCTTTTAATTGTTGTAATTCAGATAGAACCAAATTGGCATATGCCAAATGCATGCCCTGCGTTGCCTTCTCTGGAGTTGGCAGATCCTGTTTAACTCTCTTCTGGATTCATCAAAAAGCTATAATAATGCATGGATAATGCCCATGGTAAGAAAAAAGGGGTGCTAACATAGCCCTCAGATGTGTGTGCCTTGGTCTGGTAGCTGGGTTTCCTGGTACTTAGCTGATTGTACAACTTAAAGGCAAAGGGTGCAGGAGGCCGAGTACAGTGGTAATGGCAGATGCCCTCTCCTCCCACAGCCGGAGAAGGTCTCTGTACTCAGCCGGTAAGCACTGAGCTTAGGTAAGTTTAAAAAGAAAAAAAGGAAGGAAGACATTTTACCTTCTGAAACAGAGACAGTTAAAAGTGTTTGTAGGACTTCCTCCAGTGCCCGTGCTTGGCGTGTCCTTCTGACATCATTTCTGCTCCTGTTGGGGTTAGGAAAACTGGGCAGCCTGGCAGGTTGAGCAAACCTGGTGGCCTAGGCCCCGCAGTTAGACTTTTTGCCTGCACGCTATGTGGTAGGTACATGCTTTTGCACGTGCTTATTGCCCTCTACAGGACGTTGGTCTGTGCAGTTCATCAGCTCTGTGCATGCATTGTGCACTCCATTTTGGGCGCACTCTTGCATACACAAGCTTTTAGCATGGTGATAAGCTTAACCCTTCACACACTAATTGTGTGTGTGGTTTGATGGCGCTTACCTTTGCGGTGCCTGACTTTTGTGCGCATACATTTTTGAGCGTGAGCCATTTGGACGCACACTCTCTGCCGCTGATGGCGCCAGTGAGCAAGAAGCCTAGGTGCCTTTCTCTTGTACTGCCTGTCATATTTGGGCTTCTGAGCCTGACCTGTCTTCTAACGAGTGTCAGCACTGTTTGGACGCTCAGGGAGAGTTGTCTTCCTCAGATTTCGCTAAGCCTGGATCCTCCCATCCTGATGATGGTCTGGTTTTGGCACTGTCTGGAAGTGTGCCAGACCTTGATTACTCCCTTGACTGGCTCCTCCACTGGTGATGGCAGTTCGGTGGGCCCTGCTCCAGTTCCTTTTGGGTTTGGACTGGATCTGGCTGCTTTTTCTTGGGTGGAGTTTTTTCAGGATTTACAAGCTTTTCTTTAGGCACAGTTCTCAGCTTCCCTCAATCCTGTCAGGTTGGACCCTCAGCCGGTGGCCCCTCCCTCTTCCAGTCCTATGGTTAAGCCCCAGGTCACACCTCGGTTTGCAGCATGTATTCCCAACAGGAACTTGTATGGCATTGATGATGAGACAGATCCTGATTCCCTTGAAGATGGGGAAATTCCTCCAGGGCTGGAACTGTATTGGACCATGATTTGATTCTTTCATAGAGATGAACTGCTGGGCCTGATTTCCCAGACTTTGAAGATGCTGGGTGTTTCTGGTACAGATTCCTTGTTGGAGCCAAAGAAGAATCCTATTTTGGTTTCCTTGCATAAATCCTCTTGGTTTTTTTTCCCTGTTATGGAATGCCATTCAGCAATTGATTGATCTTGAATGGGACACCCCAGAGACAAATTTCAAAGGGAAAGGGACATTGGAAGGTCTGTACCCTCATATTCAGCTGTCAAAGAGCATTTGCATTTTCCCAAAGTGGATGCACTGGTCTGTGCCGTAGAGGGAGGAGCGGAAGGAGGATTGAGGCTATCCTTTGAGGCAGTGGCAGTGACTTTGCAGATAGCTTCCTGTTGTGCCATTGAGGCACGAACTTGTCTGCTTCTTTCTCAGGAAGTTGATGATGCTGGAGGGAATTTTCTACCGGTCATGGAACCTGCTGCCGCCTTTATAGCGGATGTGGACTGCAATTTGCGCTTTACCTCAATCAGAGGAGTAGCTTTGGTGGTAGCAGCCAGGCATCAACTATGGTTGTGAAATTGATCAGCTGACACAGCTTCCAGAACTAATCTTATGAAAATGCCTATTAAAGGCTCGCTCTTGTTTAGGAGTGAGTTGGAGAAACTGGCCAGTAATAGTGCGAATCACCAGCCCCTCTGTTGCCGGAGGATAAGAAGCAAGTGCAGCTCCCCTTTGGTATGAAGGGTTGTCTCCAGGGTTCCAAGCAGTTTCATCCCTACAGAGAGTTGATCTTTCAGCCTTTCAGTAGGTCTCAGTCCTTTCATCTCAGACAGCCCAAGAGAGGAGCAGGCTCAAGTGGTGGATCTTCCCGAGCTTCACACCTTCGGGAACAAGAGATAGGGGGATGCCTCTCTCTTTTCAGAGGTGAGTCAAGATCCCATTGGACCAGTGGGTCCTGGAGGTGATACAAGCAGGATATGTGCTGGAATTTTGCAGTATTCCTTGGGACGTGTTCATAGTGTCTCCTTGCTATTCCCTGCAGAAGATGCAGGCAGTGGAGTCTATGCTTCAAAGGCTTCTCAGGCTGAGGGCTGTGGTTCTAGCACCCACATCTCAAGAAAGTATTGGGCAATATTTTTTTTGTGCCCAAGAAGGAGAGTTCCTTTCTTCACATCCTGGATCTCAAAGGAGTCAAATTGTCATTTGAAGGTGACTCATTTTCACATGGAAACCTTACGATCTGTGATAATGGCAGTGCAGTTGGGGGAATTTCTGACCTCCCTGGATCTGACTGAGGTCTACCTTCATATTCCCATCTGTTTGGAACACCAACGTTTTCTACGTTTTGCAATGATGGGACACCATTATCGGTTTCAGGCCCTGCCCTTTGGTCTAGCCACCACCCCCAGAATGTTTTCCAGGGTTATGGTAGTAGTAGCGGTAGTGTTGAGAAGAGAAGAGATCCTGGTGTACTCATGCTTGGATGACTGGATAGTTTGAGCCAAGTATCAGGAAGAGAGCTGTCTGGTGATGCACAAGGTGATCTCCTTGTTGCAGGAGCTCGGTTGGGTCGTGAATCTGGCCAAAAGCAGTCTTCAGCCATCTCAGTCGGAGTATCTAGGGGCTTGGTGTGATACAGGGCAGGACAAAGTTTCCTGCCGGAAGTTAGAATTTAGAAATTGATGTCTTAGGTGCATCACTTCATGAACATTCTACTTTCTAAAGTGTGGTCCTATCTACAGGTGCTCGGATTGATGGGGGTGACCCTGGAAGTGGTGCTGAGGGTGAGGGCACATATGCATCCTTTTCAGTGCTCCCTACTGTCTCGTTGGAACCCACAGTCTCAGGAATATTTGGTTTGGCTCCACTTGTCGATGGCAATCTGCCTCACCTCCAGTGGTGGTTGCAGGAGGCTCATCTGAGAAAGGAAGTTTCCTTGTCCTCCCTGAACTGGTTGGTACTCATGACCGATAAGAGTCTCCAGTGTTGGGAGCTCACTGTCAGGAATTGATGGCCCAAGGACGTTGGAATGCTGAGGAGTCCCTCTGGAACATCAATCGCTTGGAAGCCTGGGCGGTCCGGTTGACATGCTTGCAGTTCAGCCACAGGCTGCAGGAATAAGCAGTCCGCGTGATGTCAGACAATGCGACGGTGGCCTACATTTATTTATTTATTTTAAGTCTTTTCTATACCGACGTTAAGGTGGGTACTGTCACAACAGTTTACATAAAGGCACATAAAAGTAATGCTATTATAATCTTTCATTTTACATAGGTGCCATAAGGTTCGGTAACAGTTTTTAAACAAGATTAATTATTAGAAGACTGTAAAACATGTCCAGGTCAATTTCTATAGCAGTTTGAGTACAGGACTCATTCTATAATTGTAACTTTATCCTTTACTGCAGGGTTCACTTAAAACTGCACACTTAGTGATTACTGTTGTGTGTGCGGGTGCTCTTTGATTGTACCTTGCGCTTCTTTGGTTTACTATTCTCTCTCTTCTTTTTGAAAAGCTTGTTTGAAGAGCCAGGTTTTTAGATTTTTTTCTAAATGTTTTGTTTTCTCTTTGTAATCTTAACTCAACGGGCATGGAGTTCCATAGTATGGGTCCTGCTAAGGATAATGCTCTCTCTTTTGCCAGGGAGGAACCAAGAGCTAGCAAGTGTCACAGGAAATAGACCAACTTATGGAATGGGCGAAATAGATCTACAGATAATCTCAGCCTCTCACATTGCAGGAAAAGACAATGTAAGAGCAGACTTTATCAGCAGAGAGAATCTGGATCCCGGAGAATGGGTGTTGTCAGCCGAGGTGTTTCAGCTGATAGTGGATCACTGGGGCCTTCCATTCCTAGACCTGCTGGTGACTTCTTGCAATATGAAGGTTCCTCGATTCTTCAGTCGCTGGAGAGATCCATGATCCCTAGACGTAAATGCTCTCGTACAGGTCTGGTCTGGTCAGGTTGCTTTATGCGTTTCCTCCATGGCTCTTGTCGGGCAGGATAGTTTGCAGGATTGAAGGCCACAGGGGGCTGGTACTCCTGGTGACACTGGACTGGCCCAGGTGTCCGTGGTATGCAGATTTGCGAAGACTCCTGGTGGAGACCCCCCTTCGTCTTCCACCGCACATTAATCTGTTGCAGCAGGGACCGGTTATTCATGATGCTCTGACTCTGTTCTGTCTTACGGTTTGGCCTTTGAGAGGGCTTGCCTGTTGAAGTGTGGATATTCTTCTGCAGTGGTTGCAACTTTACTCCGCACTCGAAAGTTCTCTACTTCCTTAGCCTATGTGCGGGTTTGGAGAATATTTGAGGTCTGGTGTGAGGTGTTCAGTTAAGATCTGATCATTCTGAACTTTTTGCAGAATGGGTTGAATAAAGGTTTGGCTTTTATTTCCTTGAAGGTACAGGTTGCAGCTCTTGAATGTTTTTGAGGCCCAGTGAATGGTTATTCCTTGTCATTTTGTCCTGATTTGGCCTGAATTTTGAAGGGACTGAAGCATCTTCGTCCTCCCTTGCAGTTACTGGTCCTTTGTGGAGTCTTAATTTGGTGCTGGATTTCTTGGCAAGCCCTATGTTCTGACCACTGCATATCCTTTGACGTTGAAAACAATTTTCCTGGTGGCTATATGTTCTGCGCATCGAATTTCTGAGCTGCAGACCTTGTCTGTTCCTTCGTGTGACTCCAGGAGCATTGCAGCTGCCTACTGTTCCATCTTTATTGCCTAAGGTGGTCTCGGAATTTCATTTGAATCAGTCCATTCCTTTGCCATCACTGGATAAGGTAAGGGACACAGAGGAGTATCACCTTCTGCATCCCTTGGATGTCAAGAGACTTGTTGTGTGGTATCTGAAGGTTTCTTAACCTTTCCGAAAGATGGATCCTCTGTTTGTCCTCATGGTGAAAGGAAACAAGCAAACCAGCTTTGCAGTCTACTATCATTCGCTGGATTAAGGAGGTGATCATGGCTGCATATGTGGATGCAGAAAAGCCATTGCCTACTCAGGTTAGGGTGCATTCCACTATGGCTCAGGCAGTGTCATGGGTGGAGGTTAGATTGTTGTCTCCTGTTGATATCTGCCAAGCTGCGATGTGGTCGTCCTTACCTACTTTTCCTAGGTTTTATCGTCTGGATGTCCAGGCCTGGGATGATGCAGCCTTTGCAAGTACGGTGTTGACTAGACTGCAGGCAGCCTCCGACCCTGTTTAGGAGTAGCTTTGGTACATCCCACTGGTCCTGAATCCATCTGTCTACATGCTAGGAAATGGAGAAATTACCTACCTGATAATTTAATTTTCCTTAGTGTAGACAGATGGACACAGCTTTCTGCCCTTGACTGTGAATATTTGTGTCAATAGTCCTCCTGTGGAAATCCAAGGCTCAAGGTATTACTGGTATGTGTTCATTCAGTTCCTAGATGAGGGTACCTATGTTCCTACTTGAGTTCAGTGTTTATTGTTGGTTGAGTACAGTTATGGTTGCCTGTTTTTAATCAAGGTTTTTGCTAGTCTATCCACAGTTGCTTTTGAAGAGAATATTGGCAGGCTGGGGTCACTGTGACGTCAGCTTGCTCCATCTCTATCTGCTGGCACGGGAGTATAACCCACTGGTACTGAGTCCCATCTGTCTACACTAAGGAAAACAAAATTATCAGATAAGTAATTTCTCCATTTTGTATGATTAATTCCTTAGTTTTGATGGTCATAAAGTCAAGATAAAACTTGGTAATATCTGGGAACTGATATCACAATACCCCAGTGGAGAAGCAGGCTATCTAGCTGAGGTAATACAGCCTTGATTTAAAAACTGGTATCTGACTCCATCCCAGAGTTAATGTGTACAGCTTCTCAAATTTAGCTGGAATCAGATGTTACAATCCCAGAGGGATACCTGACTTTGGGTATGACTGAATAATAAATTCTAGGGATGTGAATCGTGTCCTCAATCGTCTTAACGATCGATTTCGGCTGGGAGGGGGAGGGAATCGTATTGTTGCCGTTTGGGGGGGTAAAATATCGTGAAAAATCGTGAAAAATCGTGAAAAATCAAAAAAACGTAAAATCGCAAAACCGGCACATTAAAACCCCCTAAAACCCACCCCCGACCCTTTAAATTAAATCCCCCACCCTCCCGAACCCCCCCCCCAAATGACTTAAATAACCTGCGGGTCCAGCGGCGGTCCGGAACGGCAGCGGTCCGGAACGGGCTCCTGCTACTGAATCTTGTTGTCTTCAGCCGGCGCCATTTTCCAAAATGGCGCCGAAAAATGGCGGCGGCCATAGACGAACACGATTGGACGGCAGGAGGTCCTTCCGGACCCCCGCTGGACTTTTGGCAAGTCTTGTGGGGGTCAGGAGGCCCCCCCCAAGCTGGCCAAAAGTTCCTGGAGGTCCAGCGGGGGTCAGGGAGCGATTTCCCGCCGCGAATCATTTTCGTACGGAAAATGGCGCCGGCAGGAGATCGACTGCAGGAGGTCATTCAGCGAGGCGCCGGAACCCTCGCTGAACGACCTCCTGCAGTCGATCTCCTGCCGGCGCCATTTTCCGTACGAAAACGATTCGCGGCGGGAAATCGCTCCCTGACCCCCGCTGGACCTCCAGGAACTTTTGGCCAGCTTGGGGGGGGCCTCCTGACCCCCACAAGACTTGCCAAAAGTCCAGCGGGGGTCCGGAAGGACCTCCTGCTGTCCAATCGTGTTCGTCTATGGCCACCGCCATTTTTCGGCGCCATTTTGGAAAATGGCGCCGGCTGAAGACAACAAGATTCAGTAGCAGGAGCCCGTTCCGGACCGCTGCCGTTCCGGACCGCCGCTGGACCCGCAGGTTATTTAAGTCATTGGGGGGGGGGTTCGGGAGGGTGGGGGATTTAATTTAAAGGGTCGGGGGTGGGTTTTAGGGGGTTTTAGTGTGCCGGCTCACGATTCTAACGATTTATAACGATAAATCGTTAGAATCTCTATTGTATTGTGTTCCATAACGGTTTAAGACGATATTAAAATTATCGGATGATAATTTTAATCGTCCTAAAACGATTCACATCCCTAATAAATTCTAGTGTGAATCTGAGAACAATCCTTGGCAGAAAGAGAAAGTACACAGAATTCTGACAGTGCTCAGCACACTGACAAAGAGCCACAGAAAAGCATGAGCAGACCCAGAATAAAGAGAGTTGACAGCAGCATTCTGTTACCAACAGAGCATCTGAGAAAAATATTTTCATAGTTTAAGGATCTCTATATAACAGACTATCCCAGCAATTGCTATCTTGTGTGTCAGATACAGGGGCAGGAGTGAAAAGCGTGTGTGTGTGTGTGGGGGGGGGGGGGGGGGTTTTCACTGTAATCCACTGGAGAAATTCCTCTGTGTTATAGTTAGTGTAGGGAAATTGAATTATTATTAATTTTTTTTTGTTTTAATGCAGTTAAGTTCAACAAGACTTCGTGGACTACATGAAGGGAACAACTGCTTTTTACATTCTCGGAAGAGTAACTGTGATAGTGTAGTCAAGGAGCACTCTATTCTTTTAATTAAAGTATAGTGAGAGAGGAAATTCCAACCCTTCACCAGGAGAAAATGCTTCCCATACAGAAAAGAGACTGCTCTACAGGGAGTGACTGCAACGAGCCCCTCTAGCTACTCAAGCTATGACCACTACCTGTGTACAGTCAGCAACATACAGTAGCCTCAGTGGAGAGAGCAAAAATTCTTCTTCATAAACCTGTTTCAGTTAAGTGTACACTTAGAGAAAAATTATACCAGAAGTCTAGCAAGACTATAACGGAGACATCGTCGCAGAAAATACAGAAAAAGAGGAAAAGTGAGAGGCATAACGAGATCAGACAAAGGTAACTTTGCTAAGGTAATAGGAAAGAGAGAATAAAATACAGAACAAGTCAAGTCTCACAGGGACAGAAAGAGATAGAGAGAATGAGCATATAAGAAAAAAGAGAACAAAAGAAATATACAGAGACAGACAAACAAGGGAACAAATGTTTTCCTTTACTTACTTTCACCTTTTTGGGTATCCATACTCAGTGGTACCTGGATTATAAATTTACAGCACAAAGTCTCAACTTTTTAAAATTAACAGTTAGAAAATAATTTTCAGAGTAAGTATAATTACTTTTGAGTAAAAGGTACTTATCTGATTATTTATCCAGATAATTTGAACTGGTTCTTTTCTTGTTAGGGACTGGGACCTAGAAAAAGTACAATTGTGTTAGATGTTACCACTGATGTGACAGATATAAGTACTTTATTAATGAGAGTAACTTCAAAGTGTGTTTAATAAAATTGAACAGAAAAAGGTTTTTTAAAATATAATTGGATTTATTCTTCTACAAGACTCTGTCTCGGAGACTAGCTGGGTGGGTTCCATCCCATGTTTCCTGTAGGAAGACCCAGCAGGAAGAAGAGCAATTTTTCCTCTCTTGATCCTTACTTTTGGTTACAATAGGCAGTGATTCACTTGATGCTACCAGAAACCCTATTATTACAATTGCCACTTCAGCCATTCAAGTGGGAGAATCACTACATCAAATTGACAGGTTAGTGAGACCTCTAATAAAGAACCACAGTTTCATTGTACATTGACTAAAAAAAAAAAAATGCTTTCTTAAATTTTTATTGGCATGTTACATAACATAACAGACAGAATTAGACAGTAAAGCAAGCATTGTTGCAGCCCTCCCCCCCTTCCCTCCCTCCAAGTCTGCATAAATGTACAACAGATAGAATATCGTACCATATGGTACAGCACAGCACTGATCAAAAGATACAACAAATAAAGAACTAAATGAAGGGTTACAAGCTAATGCATAGGCCTTCAGAAGGTAATATCCTTTACAACCAGCAAACAGAATTCTCCAGACCAAGAAAGGGGCAGTCCCATATGAGAGAGAGAGAAAGAGAAAAAGAACCTAGCTGTAATGCCCTAACACTAGATAAGTATTTATATCTCTATGGGAGGCCCACCTAGTAACTCGAGGTGAGGTTTAGGTATTAGTGTAGGGGTTAGGGGCCACTTTGACATTCAAAGTGAGACGTACGAACAGAACAGTGCTCTCTTGTGAAGATTTGATGACCTTCGGAGTGAGGAAACTCACTCAAAAATGAGATTTGTGCAATGTTCTCTCAACCGAGCTTGATGTTACCCAGGTAGAGCATCCATCAAGCTCGGTTGAGAGAACATCACACAAAGGGTTGGGTGTTTGTTTTTTTTTTAAATAAAGGTGCCCCTCTCTCTGCGCTAACCTTAACAACGAATTTTCCCTGAAGTTTGGGGAAAATCCGTCTCGGGATGCGGGTCCTCCGTCCCATGCCGAATTTGACTATTTCTTTGAAATAGTCCAGTTCGGCAAAAACAATTGCACATCACTAATAAACACCCAATAATTCCACCCCTCTCTCCATCCCTCCCCTACAAAGTTGATTGCCTCCTTATACGAGAGGCTAGAGATCACTCAAAATGCAACGGGCATCCCCCCCATTCTTGCAGCTATTACAACATAATAGAAGTGCCACATCATTATATTAAGGTCCCCCAACATTAGAAGTACCTAAACAACAATGGAAATCTGCAAGTGTAACTTTTACTATTGAAACCATAAATTATCAAATTGATGACATTAATCTGAACTGTCATCAGGGATATAGGAACAATAATCCCTGGCCCATGTGTCTGACTGAAGACTCCTTGCTCTCTAGGGTATTAGATTTTAGGCATTAGTGCAGCCTCAGTCTCACTTATCCGAGCCCGACAAACGCTCCAGAAACACCAGTGCCTCATCCTCTGAGTTGAAGTTTTGAGCAATATTCTCATGCCAGACCTGCAATCTTGCCGGGTGAAGCAGAGCGAATAGGATCTGCCTGTTGTTCAGCTCCAAGCATACCGGGACGAACCCCTTCCATTGTTGTGTGACTCATGGGGAAAAATCTTAACACAGTAAGACTCAGTGATCGAAAAGCCAAAGTTCTCTATTTTTTCCTGTAAGCCTTTGGAATAAGTTCCTTTTGTGCATAGTTCAAAAGCTTGAAGATAACCACTCTGGGTTTAGTTCTGTCTTCAGATATTCCTCCCAAGCGATGAGCGCACTCAATGATAATGGGCTTGCATTCCCCCTTTATGCCCAAAACTGAGGCCAGTTCTTTTTCTAGCAGGGATTTTAGCTGTTTTTCCTCGATTGTTTCTGGAATGCCCACAACTCTTACATTTTTTCGCCTGGAGTGATTCTCCAGGTTGTCCAGTTTATCAGATTGATCCACTAGGAGTTTCTCTAACTTTTGTATTTTTGCCATGGTTGCTAACGAGTCGCCCTCTATGACTCCAACCCAGCCCTCCACCAAGCCCAGATGCACTCCAAAATCAGAGATGAACACTTGCACTGCCGTGATTTGTGTCAATATGGCATCCAAACGTGAACTTAAGGCAAATACCATAGCATCAGTAAGGGCAATAATGTTTGCATCCTTACCCAGGGTGAGTGGAAAATTCTCCTTAAAGGCAACCGTTTTGGATTCACTGAGACGTGGCTTTTCTCTTTCTTTTTTAGCAAAGCAGGTACTCATAACTTTAGGCAAGTGGGTAATAAATCTGTCCATTCACAAAGAAAATCGCAGTCAGCAATTTATTGAGATAAGTATGCGATTTACTGTCGATGGCACTTGATTTACAGGGAAGGATGCCCGGAGCCTTTGATTACACTTGCATCCGGGTTTACTGCGTCATGTGATCTCCTTCTTAAATTAGTTTTAAATCATCTACAAGTCAGTTGCTAGTTTCTATCCTTTAATTTGTTAACAGTCTACAACAGGACTTTGCCTCCTATCCCATGACTTATCCCTTATCCATATAGACATTCAAAAAATTCCAACAAATTAGCAAGGTACAACTTTACTAAATCCATGCTGGCTATTCCCCATTAAGTCATGTTTATTCATATGCTCAGTAATTCTGTTTTTGGGTGGGATATGGAAGTTTTCTCCTGTTTGTTTAGACTTCCAGCTGAATCGGAACCAGGGTTGAAATTCGGTACCAAGAGCCTTCATTGGCAACTACCCTGGGGATATTTTCCTATTGTACATTCCTTCCCAACTCATTTAGCTCAGTCATCACAGAGATAGTCTTCAACCTTAAATCTGTTCAATAACGGTCGAATTTTAAAAATGCCACCAACAAAACAGTAAGCACTAAAACAAAAAAAAGGAAAGGTAGGAAAAAGGATTTAGAGGGTGGGGAGGAGAGGAAAGAGGGAGGGAGTGTGGGTAGGGGGTAGGGAAGTTCCTAGGGGTGTGCATTCATTTCCTACGTATTGGTAATCCGCAACGTATAGGGCCATATTCGTTGTATTCGTGGGGAAGCGAAACGTATCACGATTCCCCACGAATACCACAAATCTTCGCCGAATTATTCGGCCGTCTAAAGGAGCAAATTTAAACAAACCCCCCACCCTCCTGACCCCTCCCCCAAGACTTACCAAAGCTCCCTGGTGGTCCAGCGGGGGGTCCGGAAGCCATCTCCTGCACTCGTGCCCTTGGCTGCCGGAATTCAAAATGGCACCAATAGCCTTTGACCTACTATGTCACAGGGGCTACCGGTGCCATTGGTCAGCCCCTGTCACATGGTAGGAGCAATGGATGGCAGCGCCAGGGAGTTTTGGTAAGTCTTGGGGGGGTCAGGAGGGTGGAGGGTTGTAGGTAATTCAATTTTAGCCTGGGAAACGAATAAGAATTAACGCATGAACGAATCGGAGGCCCCCTTGCCGAATGCAACGTATCTGCCCCCCGACGAATACGAATCCCGAATGCAACATATGGCGTCCTTCTGCATATCCCTAGAAGTTCCCTCCCAGTCCGCTCCTTAATTGGAGCAGATGGAGGGAACTCAGGGAGGCCCAATTGTGTCACCACGCGTAATCTTACAAAATTGGGCCCCCCTGCGTGTGCTGCCTGCATATGCACGTACAGATTATAAAATCTGGCATGCATGTGCACACGTCTATGGAATTTTATAAAATTGGCGTGTCCATGTGTGCACACCGGGAAGCGCGCGCACCTTTTAAAATCTACCTCTAAGGAGGCTATTTTCTAAAGCTATCGCACGCGAAAGGTATGCATCCTTATCGCTGTCATTTTTGCGCCGAATAACTATACCTTTTATGGTGTAGTTATTTGGTGCGACACCGGCAGCGATCCTCCAGAAACTGTAAACACCATCTCTGCAATATTTCTGATTCCAGCCAGCCTGTGGAGTAGAAGACCTAATTTACGAGCAAATTCATGCAGCTTGTGCTAGGATTTGTGTGCAGTGATTTTTTTCCCTTTGTCAATTTGCTTACATGGCATTAAACAGCTTAAGAAACTGATTTTACTGCTCAGCCATAAAGCACTGAGAAACTTGTCCTCTGCTATACTGCAATCACATGACCTCACTTTTAAACAGACAAGTGCTGTGGTGATTGCAGTACTTTTTTTTTTTTTTTAAAGCAGCAAGAAACAGCTCTAAAACAGAACTCTTTCAAAACTCTTTTCAAACACTTTTTTTCAATTCCATTTCAGGGTAATAAAATAGAGTAAATGGAAAAAGGATGGCATGGCTTGGCTCATATGATTTCCAAAGGCAGGAAATAATAATTTAAAATGATATGTTTTCTCCCATGGAAGATAATGGTATCTACACAGCTGCAAGGCAAGGAAGGCTACCCTGACTTGGTCTTGCTCTGAGCAGGAATAAATCATTTTTAGTGTAGATATCTTTGGGAAGTGAATGAAACCAGCATAACTGAATGGATTAATGATCTTTCATGGACAAAGTCAGAGATGGAGCAGAACTCAGGAACAAAGAGTAGATGGTGGTTCCACCACTTACGTGCTCAGATTATTTTTCTCATGTCAACATAAAAAATGTTTTGCTTATTCAAAATCATCTGAATAGCATTCACATATCCCCCGGGGAGAAAAAAAATCCCCAACTTGGCCTCTATTTACCAACTGCAGGTCTAAACCACCAGGCAGGAATAAACCTTGGTTAATTTTTGGGAAGCAGTGAAGACTTTTTTAAAGATTTTGCTTACATAAGCACAATGGGGCCAATATTCTAAAACTGCAATAGATAACGAAAGTATGAATGTGCATTAAACTCATGAGTTATCTATTTCAAGCAGTTAACACACATTGAGAGCTGTTAACGTGCACAAATGGCTTGAATAACTGCTAATGTGAAATTTATGTTAATGAGATATAAAATGCAATAGTATGCAAAATAGCTCATTACCAATTGGTGCAGGGAAAATTTATTTATGTTAAAATGTACAAACTAATGCAATTGCATTGTTGCAAAAAAAATTTCATCTCAGGGTGTAGTTAAACTTTTGTGCTTTATCTATATTAACGCATATACTTTTATATGAATATCTTAGTATCTGTAGTAGCGCATGTCTCATTTACATATCAACACTGGTCGTTAATACATGCATTAAATATCATGCTTATGCACTTTATTGGCCATTGTTAATGCAGTTTAGTGTACTGGAACCAAAATTGTTTTAACTTTGGCATTTCATCTATTAATTAAAGCAACATTTGCAGATATGTATTGTTTAACTATAGTGCATCTGATGAACTGGTATATATTTATTTAGAAAAATAATCAATACAGTTCATTTTTTTGTGTATGCTAGATTTAGTTTCTTTCCTGGAAAGAATGAACTTTTATTAGCCTATAAAAAAAAAAACCCAATAATGTTTTCATTATTAGATGAAACAGCATTTTTTCAGCAAGCTATTTTTCTGCTGATATTGAGTTCTTTCTTTTGATGTGAATTATTTGCAAAACTTCCATTGCTGTAAAAGTACAGTATAAGAAAAAAAAACAGCTGGACAGTATTAAATTTTAGAGATGTGCAATATAACATAATATATTTTTAATTTATGTATAATATAATAGGTATTCTTAGCTCAAAACAGATAGGCTCAGAATAAAGGAAAACAGGGAAGTACAAAGTCAATATGATAGCACTAAAAGAATGGTTCCTTTTATGATCTTTAAAGGAATGGATTATGTTTAATATGGAGGAATATAGGACAACAACAAAGGAAGCAAAATTTATCTGGCTTCACATTAACACTCTTCTCTTCACCATTTTCCTTAACTTCTCCCTTCCTTCCACACATCTGCCAACTCTTTCCTCGGCACTCTTTTCATCAATATTTATTTATTTATGACTAAAAATAAATACATAAAATAATTTATTTCCATAGCATGGTGAGGAGAGAGAGAGAGGCCTTGTTCTTAATATTTCCTAAGATAATCACAAGGAATTTTTTTCTCCAGTGCATAGAAGGATAGAAAAACAGTTTATCTACACATCAACATGTTTGAGAACTTTAAATGTTGTATTTATTTGGTTGGAGTAAACTCAACAAATACCGGAGCTGTAAATAGTCCACATGTGGAAACCATAACCCTTGGAACCCTGTGTTCATATTCATTTCAGAAGGGAGTAAAGACCCGAGAGAATTCCAGTGGTGGGCAGAGGACAGTATCCTATTGGAAGTAATAAGCTGTGTAGAAAGCAAATGGAAATCATGTTGGAGAAAGAGATGGAGTTTCTTATGTAAGTAGTAGCTTCACTGAAAAGAACCTGTCCTCCAACATAGATGAGAAGAACTATATACTCTGTTATAAAGACTTTTTGCTAAGTAAAAGAAAGTTATTTGGAACATCAGTCCTGTGTGCTGTGTTTTATTTGTGATTTCAACTAGATTTAAAAGAGAGCATGTTCTCCCACTAGTAAGTCCAGGGCTAGGTCTTCCTTTTGGCAAATTAGACAGTATCTGTAGGCTCATAAAATTAAGGTCTAAAGCTGGTTTTTTGTGGTTCTGGCATAGTTTTGTGGGTTCAAAAATGCAATTGTTCACATAGATGGTAGTCTAGTCCTGGCTCAGAGGCTAACAGCAATATTTTCTATTGCTGGACGGGGAAAATGGCAAACCAACCTTTCCTCCAATGTGACCATCTAACTGTGCTCCCTACACTCCAAATTTTCAACTGAGAGGTTGAAAAAGCAGAGGTTAAATGACAATATTCGACCAAGATAAAGGACATATTATTAGTGGCATAAGATCAGAATTTAGGGCCTGGCCACATTTATGAAGAAGCTCATGTATCAGAGATTAGGGCTGCTACTATCAGCCACTAATTTAGAAGGTAATTTTCAAAGACATTTACCCAGATGAAATGACCTAACTGAAAATTGCCATCCTCAATTGTGGCTAAAAGCATGTGTGGGCTCCATAGCATGCATAATTTTAGCTGCAGGAAAAAAATGCATTCCTTTTGTGTATCTGTTCAATGTTTTCTTCCCAGATGTTCTCGTGTATAACTCTTTCAGCCTTTTCAACTTCTCAGTTGCTAACTGTAGTATTAATTAAAATATCTTGAACCCTTCCAAACCCTGACTCATGACTTTAAGATTGATTCATAGTTTTTCCCAGTCTAAGATCACTCAGATTTAATCAGTTATATTGTATGTAAAACAGAAGCAGCTTCATCTTACATCTAAGCCGTCTTTATCATTTACAGATGCGTTTAATGGTTTCGTTTTTGTATAATATATTAAGGTGAGCGGTCAGATTACTTAATTAAAATTGATCTCTGAGAAAATACAGTGTAATTATAGCTCTTTCTATGAACATTGGTATAGACCTGTGTTCAGAGCAGATGAGATGGCCACAGGCTGAAATTGATCAATAATAAATGTACATTAAAATCTATGGCCATAATCTGCCATCAAATTTCACAGAGGCAATTTGACAAACTATTTATTTATTTACTTGTACTTATATACTGCTTAATGCTTATTACATTGAAAGATAGGTTCCAAGAATTTAACAGTAAGCAGAACATGCTCTTACAAAGCAATAACATATTTTTCAGCAAGGTTTTTAAAGCACGCAGAAGGTTGAACATGATGTACAGATGCCTTTCTGCCATCAGAAACTATTAGCTTGGTGTTTGGGGACTGTTGCACATGTGGAATGTGATTTAAATGCAGATGCCTTTTGAGTTTTTTAGATGTCCCGAAGGGAAGCCTATCCAAAAGCATGTGCTGGGTGAGGTAGTCTGCAATCCATGTGGGATATCTTTAAAAAGACCTTTACTTGCTTTTCTGCACTGTGTTTAAGTTCTTCTTTAAAGTGCTCCCTGGTGTACTTGTTCTTCAGTTGTCCTTAGTGAACTGGATTTATAAAAGGTCTTTTATTTGTTTTGACTTCATATACAATAATAGCAAGAAGTCCTGGCATATTTTTTAAGGCCTATGCCTTATTGCAGTGGTTCCCAAAACCGTTTCTGGAGGACCTCCAGCCAGACGGGTTTTCAAGATAACCACAACGAATATGTATGAGACAAAATGTGAATGCATTGCCTCCACAGCATGCAAATTTTATCTCATGCATATTCATTGTGGATAGCCTCAAAATCTGACTGGCTGGGGATCCCCCAGGACAGGTTTGGGAACCTTTGCCCTATTGCATTTTTTTCATTTCCTAAACTGTTTAGGAAATGAAAAGGGGGAGAATCCTTTCTTATGACTTTCTCAGCTTTAGCTGTAGTTATCTAATTTCAGTGGCTTTTAGAATTTCAACCAAAATGTAAGGAAACACAGAACTGTGTATACCAGAATTTGCTCAGCTCTCTGCTGCGTATATGCATCTGTGCATATATGCATCTGTAAGGTTTCTGACTGCTGCAGCACATTATCTGTTATCTTCTAACAGTAAATGTGTTGCAGCAGTCAGTAACTTCAGCATAAATGCATACAGTTCATTGGATCAAAAATTGTGCATGTCTTTTCAAAACGAAACTTATAAGCCTAAGTTTGTCTGT
Source organism: Rhinatrema bivittatum (assembly GCF_901001135.1). Taxonomy (NCBI): domain Eukaryota; kingdom Metazoa; phylum Chordata; class Amphibia; order Gymnophiona; family Rhinatrematidae; genus Rhinatrema; species Rhinatrema bivittatum. Next base: position 731,790,389 of record NC_042615.1, on the reverse strand, counting down.
TCCCTGCTGGGATATAGAAAACCAAAGGAGTCGATTTTTAAAGCAGCTTGTGCCCGTCCATGTGCGCGCAGTTCCCAGCACGCGCACAGGGATGCGCCGATTTGATAAAGTGCATGTTGGCATGTTATAAAATCTGATGGGCATGCACACAGGATTTGAAAATCCACGCAAGCATGTGCGGGTGGCGCGCGCGGAGGGGGGCATATTTTCACTAAATATGCATGGTGACGCAATTGGGCCTCCCCTAGTTGCCTCCCAGTTTGCTCCAATTAAGGAACAGACTGGGAGAGAACTTCCCTACCGCCCTACCTAAACTTCCTCCCTCTTTCTCTCTCCTCCCCACCCCCTGAACCTAACCTAACTTTCCCAAAATTTTTTATTTTATTACTTACTGCTCCTCTGGAGCAACAGTAATCTACCGCTGTCCCGACTGACTGCCGGCGCAAGCTTCCCCGGAACAGCTGTCCCGGCCCGCCCCCTGCCCCACCCCACCCCACCCCACCTCGCCCAGACCCCGTCCCCCGGCCAGCCCCTTTGGAGAAGCTGGGCACTTATGCGCGTACTGGGTTTTACGCACGGGGCCGGGCCTATTATAAAATGCACGCAATGGGGGGGATTTTCAAAGGGTTACGCGCGTAACCCCGAAAACCCGCTCCTGCACGCGCCTAGCCTATTTTACATAGGGTTGCGCGCACAAATCTACGCCCGCGCGTAGGTTAGCAAATCTGGCCCTGTGCGTGCAAGGCCCAACCACGCGCGTAAACCCCAGTATTTGTGCATTTGAGCTTTTGAAATTTACTTGAAAGCCTCTTCCAGAAAAGGAGGATTTTGGATGTATTATTTCAGCATTTTTATTCCAGCAAAATCTGCAAATGTAAAATTCTTTACATATACCCCTTTCATATATACCTGAACTTTGTTGTTCTTTCTTCAGTTACCATTTGCAATTCTTTTACTTCCAATAAGGCTCTTGGATACAGTTGTTATGCATAACAGTCACTGAGGGTCCATATTCAGCCGCTGAGCAATTAGATAAATTAGCTGGGTACACCTATGCAGCTAACTTAACTGAGATATTCAGCGGCACGGTCACACTACTGAATATTCCCAGCTAACTTTAGATCTGCCTGCCACATGGCCAGAGTTAGCCAGTTAGGTTAACTCTAACCCATTAACTCTGTTTCTGCCTCAGGAATTTAGCCAGATAAATCACCAAATGTCACAGCTAAGCCATTTAGGCAGATAACTTTTCAGTTATCCGTCTAAATTACTTTTGAATATCTAACTTTTAATATTTAATTGAGAAGAACTGGCAGCTGAAGGTTCCAGAATCACCAATTCTTTGTATTCTGAGCTGAGCAGTCCCTGGTCCCATGTCATCTTGAAAAACAGACAGGCAAGGTTTCTGCTCTTTGAATTTCCAATCAGCTTTTCTCCAGATTTACAGTTCCACTCTCCACTGGACCATGCTTCGGCTTTTTCTGCCTTGGGTAGCCTGCAGTCTGGCTTTTAAGCTTATCTAATAGGACATGCCCTGCACATGGCTGTCTTCAGAAGGGATTCCAAATCCATTCTCTTTTTCCAGAGACCCAACAAGAGCCACAATATGGCTTCTGGCAACACATTTAATACTGTCTCACTTCCTTGGCACTGTCTTATTTGCTGCCATTTTCCCAGCCTCTGTGCAGGATCTACTTACCCTGTCACACTAAGTAAATGCATATTTATTGTGATTCTGGCTTCCTATTAAAATTAGGTAGAAAGATCTTATTTATTTTATTTATTTAAGGTTTTTCTATACCGGCATTCATGATAAGATCATATCATGCCGGTTTACATATAACAGGGGGTGCAAAAACTGTTCTTTTAACAAGTGCAACGGAAGCAAAAGTTACAATAAAACAAGGTTGTAGAACTGGGAGAGGAAGGAAATAAGGATAGTAGCGTAAAAATTTACAGAGGTAACTTATTTACATTGTGCAGTGATGTCTCTTTATGGATATTAACATTGTGCAGTGAGGTCTCTCAATGGATATTTGACTCCGGAAAGGCTTGCCTGAATAGCCAAGTCTTAAGTTTTTTTTTGAATGTTGGTAAGCAGGGTTCAAGTCTAAGGTCCGGTGGTAAGTGAATGTTGGTAAGCAGGGTTCAAGTCTAAGGTCCGGTGGTAAAATGACACAATTTTGTGTTACAATGAAGATTAGTTAAGTGTCAAATGTAGTCATTTGTGCTTTTTAATCCATTTATACCACCATCAGCAATTTTATTTATCTATCAGTATAAGGATGTTTGACTGAAAGAATAACTGTTCTGCATTGATCCACATGGCCCCACCACAATAGCTCAAAAAAGCGAAGCAGCTTTGGCTTACAGTATAGGATGACTGGATGTCCAATTTTTGGTATTTGTTAGTCACTGAAGGATAACATATGAGCATTGCAACATGAGATCTCCATAAACAACCACAAAGGAGGCACTCATTTGATAGAATTGATAGGGTTGGTGGCACGAAGGATTTTAGTATAGCAGTGTCATGAACAGAATAAGAGTTGTGATTTAACTTTCTCACCATTTGTTAAAAGAAATCTATTATATTATCCACTTTTTTGCAATAAGCAGTTTCCCTTATATTTGTTTTCTTTTTTGGACTCATGGCTTTCATGATATTGTTAAATGTTTGCTGGTATATAGTATATGTGTGTGTGTGAGGTCACTTCGAAAAAATGATTTCTAACAGGGTCCTATGAAAGGGTAACCACATACATAGTAACATGGTAAATGACGGCAGATAAAGACCAAAATGGGTCATCCAGTCTGCCAAGCAAGGTGTTTAGGATTGTAACTGCCATTTTGTGCAGGTTATCCCCATGTCTACTGTTGAGGGTTGTAACTGTTGCTCCATGCAGGTTACCTCCATGCAAAAACATTACACGAAAAATTACAAGAAAAGGGATTAAAAAAACCCTATTACCAAAGGATATGAATGTATTTAAATATATATATATATATATATATATATATATATATATATATATATATATATAAATCCAGTAGTAAAATTGTAGACACTGGGCTTATATTTTTTATTACAACAAAAGCTGCCACAAGTTGTTGTTTTGTTTTGTTTTTATATTCTGCTTTTCACACTTTTTTCAGCATTTCAAAGCAGATTACATTCAGGTACTGTAGGTTACCTCCTTACTTCATTTCTATCCTCTAGTAACCAAGGATCCTCTATGCTTATCCTATGCCACCTTGAATTCCATTACTTTTATATTTATTTATTTAATATGTTTATATACCACTGTTCTGTAGTCAATCACATCGGTTTACAAGATAAAATAATATTAACATAATAGCAAATTACTTAAAATCAGGAGATATAAATAATTAACATCAATAAAAGCAAGCAGTGCAAAGGTAAAAAACATGAAATCAGAGGTAAAAAATGTAATCAAATTAGGATAAAAGATTAAAATAAAATAAAACAAGATAAAATGAAAATAAAAGGTAGGCCTCACTCAATAGTCCACTTTCCAAAACATCATGCCAGCCAGTGTAAATAAATGCCTCATTTAAAACAGTCTCTTATGCAAGTTTAAAAAATTATATGTTCAATCCTTTCCTAAAAACAGAAAAGTCTTTTTCTTATCTCAGCAACTCTTCTGGAAAGGCATTCTAAGCATCCATCACCCTTTCTGTGAAAACTAATTTCCTGATGTTGCTCCTGAGTCTACTCCCTTGGACGATAATATCATGACCCTTAACTCTACAGTTAAGGGTCATGATATTTCCATGGGAAAAGGTTTAATTCTAGTGTATCATTAATACATTTTAGATATTTAAAGGTCTATATCATATCCCCTTTGCTATCTTCTCCTTTAGGATGTGTTGCAGTAGCGGGTTGGGGTGGACCCTTGGGCCAGCCTGATGGAACTGGGGGTTCCGTCGTGGACAGGCCAGGAGGCGGAACCAAGCTGAAGCACCGAAGAGCACGTCACCCTGGAAGTCCTAGATCCCCCCCAGGAGGAGCCTGTAGGGATCTGGACCACTGGGACTTAGGAGATAACGAGCGAGGAGACGAGAAGGAAGTCCGAGGGTCGAGGCAGGCGGCAGGCAAGACAGGTCAGAAGCGAGCTGGAGTCAAGAACCAGGAAGTCACAGAAGCGAGGGACAGCTGGAGCTGGAGCCGGGGCAGGAACACCGGGAGGATCCGAGGTCAGCAGGAACAGCGAGGTCAGCAGGAATAGACAGCAACTAGACCCTCCGAAGAGGAACCTCGTTGCAAGGCATCGTTTGGGAGTCAGATGCCGGCTTAAGTACTGTGCCGGCGTCTGTCGTCATCCAGGGGGCGGTCCAGCACTTCCGGGTGCTGGACCTTTAAATGCTCTGCCCTCTCGCGGGGGTGGAGCCAGCATCGGGCCTCGGCGGCGTCTCCCTCTGGGAGACACCGCAGCCATGTGGCCTAGAAGGTCTGAAACGCGGCGATTCTGGCCGCGGCCCAGAGCAGGGGTAAGTGGGCACGGACCCGATCGCGAGGGAGGCAATCGGGGCCGCAAAAGGATGTACATATTTAAGTCTTCAGGTTTCTCTCTCACAAGTTTTACAGTGCATGCCCTATACCATTTGGTTGCCTTATCTGTATCCATTTTGAGATATGGTCTCCAGATCCGAACACAATACTCTAGGTGAGCCTTATCATTGACCTGTACATTATCATCATCTTTTTCCTTCTGATTATGCCTCTCTCTATGCAGCCCAGAATTCTTCTAACTTTTATCACCACTTGATCACAATGACAAAGAAACATACAACATGACATCCAAAAAGGACCATATATTCATCTTCTCATCTCTACAATCCCTATCTCTCTTTCATAAATCTCCTGTGCTTGTCCCATATTTTCTTGAATTCAGATACTGTCCATGTCTTAACCACCACATTGCTTTAGATCATCAGACAATATCACCCCATGGTCTCTCTATTGGTCCAATCATATCAGTCTCTCACGCTCATCACGTATAACTCCTTGTATCCCAAATGCATGTCTTTGCACTTCTTTATACTGAATCCTAGTTGCCAAGCCTTCAACTAGTCCTTAAATTTTCTTATATCACTTCTTATTCTTTCTACTCTTTAAGGGTTGTTCCCCCTTGCAGATCACTGTAATCTACAACAAGACAAACTTTTCCTTCTAACCCATTTGCAATATTGCTAAGAAAGATATCAAACAGGACTGGCCCCAGATTCTATCCATAGACCACTACCCACTGCCATCTGCCATATAAAAAAAATTCTAATATATTCCACTACCTTGGGATCCACTCCCAGACAGCTCATTTTATTCATGAGCCTCCTACGTGAAATTAAGAATATAAGAACATGCCATACTGGGTCAGATCAAAGGTCCATCAAGCTGAGCATCCTGTTTCCAACAGTGGCCAATCCAGGCCATAAGAACCTGGTAGGTACCCAAAAAACTAAGGGGCAGATATTAAAAGCTACGCACGGGCGTAGATTTGTTCGCACAAACCGGCATGCACAAATCTTCACCCGATTTTATAACATGCATGTGCAACCATGCGCATGTTACAAAATCTGAGGTCAGCACGCGCAAGGGGGTGCATTCTTGTGTATCTTGCGCACGCCGAGCTGCGCAACCTTCCTCCATTCCCTCCGAGGCCGCTCCAAAATCGAAGCGGCCTCGAGGGAACTTTCCTTCCACCACCCACCACCTTCCCCTCCCTTCCCTTACTTAACCTGCCCCCAGCCCTACCTAAACTCCCACAAATGGCCGCTGTGCCTGGAGGCTTCGGCCCCGTCCCTGGACAGCTCCGCACGCGCGTCCGGAAAGAGTAATAACCGAATCACATTTACTTGTTCTGACCTCTCATGATTTATATACCTCTATCATATCCCCCCTCATCCGTCTCTTCTCCAAGCTCAAAATTTCCTAACCTCTTTAGTCTTTCCTCATAGGGGAGCTGTTCCATTCCCTTTATCATTTTGGTCACCCTTCTCTGTACTTCTCCATTGCAACTATATCTTTTTTGAGATGCGGCGACCAGAATTGTACACAGTATTCAAGGTGCGGTCTCACCATGGAGCGATACAGAGGCAATATGACATGTTCCTTTTTATTCACAATTCCCTTTCTAATAATTCCCAACATTCTGTTTGATTTTTTGACTGCCGCAGCACCCTGAACTGACTATTTCAATGTGTTATCCACTATGACGCCTAGATCTCTTTCTTGGGTTGTATCACCTAATATGGAACCTAACATTGTGTAACTATAGCATGGGTTATTTTTCCCTATATGCATCACCTTGCACTTATCCACATTAAATTTCGTCTGCCATTTTGATGCCCAATTTTCCAGTCTCACAAGGCCTTCCTGTAATTTATCACAATCTTCTTGTTATTTAACTACTCTGAACAATTTTGTATCATCTGCAAATTTGATTTCCTCACTCAACGTATTTCTTTCCAGATCAATATAAATATATTGAAAAGTACGGGTCCCAATACAGATCCCTGAGGCATTCCACTGCCCACTCCCTTCCACTGAGAAAATTGTCCATTTAATCCTACTCTCTGTTTCCTGTCTTTTAACCAGTTTGTAATCCACGAAAGGACATTGCCACCTATCCCATGACTTTTTACTTTTCCTAGAAGCCTCCCATGAGGAACTTTGTCAAACACCTTCTGAAAATCCAAATATACTACATCTACCGGTTCACCTTTATCTATATGTTTATTAACTCCTTCAAAAATGTGAAGCAGATTTGTGAGGCAAGACTTGCCTTGGGTAAAGCCATGCTAACTTTGTTCCATTAAACCTTGTCTTTCTTAATGTTCTGTGATTTTGATATTTAGAACACTTTCCACTATTTTTCCTGGTACTGAAGTCAGGCTAACCAGTCTGTAGTTTCCCAGATTGTCTCTGGAGCTCTTTTTAAACATTGGGGTTACATTAGCTACCCTCCAGTCTTGAAGTACAATGGATGATTTTAATGATAGGTTACAAATTTTTACTAATAGGGCTGAAATTTCATTTTTGAGTTCCTTCAGAACCCTGGGGTCTATACCATCCAGTCCAGGTGATTTTCTACTCTTCAGTTTGTCAATCAGGCCTACCACATCTTCTAGGTTCACCGTGATTTGGTTCAGTCCATCTGAATCATTACCCATGAAAACCTTCTCCGGTACAGGTTCCTCCCCAACATCCTCTTCAGTAAACATCGAAGAAAATAAATCATTTAATCTTTCCGCGATGGCCTTATCTTCTCTAAGTATCCCTTTAACCCTTCAATCATCTAATGGTCCAACTGACTCCCTCCTAGGCTTTCTGCTTCTGATATATTTTAAAACGTTTTACTGTGAGTTTTTGACTCTGCAGCCAACTTCTTTTCAAATTCTCTCTTAGCCTGTCATATCAATGTCTTACATTTAACTTGCCACCGCTTATGCATTATCCTATTTTCTTCTATTGGATCCTTCTTCCAATTTTTGAATGAAAATCTTTTGGCTAAAATAGCTTTTTTCATCTCCCCTTTTAACCATGCCGGTAATAGTTTTGCCTTCCTTCCACCTTTCTTAATGTGTGGAATATATCTGGACTGTCCTTCTAGGATGGTGTTTTTTTTAACAATAACTACGCCTCTTGCACACTTTTTACCTTTGTAGCTGCTCCTTTCAGTTTTTTTCTATTTTTCTCATTTTATCAAAGTTTCCCTTTTGAATGTTTAGCACTAGAGCCGTGGATTTGCTTACTGTCCCTTTCCAGTCATTAATTCAAATTTGATCATATTTTGATCACTATTGCCAAGTGGCTCCACCACAGTTACTTCTCTCACCAAATCCTGTGCTCCACTGAGAATTAGATCTAAAATTGCTCTCTCTCTTGTCTGTTCCTGAACCAATTGCTCCATAAAACTGTCATTTATTCCATCCAGATTATATAAAAAGCTTTGGAGAAATCCATGTAAACTATATCACGTGAACTTCCTTGATTTAATTCTCTAGTCATCCAATCAAAACAATCAATCAGATTTGTTTGACACAACTTCCCTCTGGTAAAACCATGTTGTCTTGGATCCTGCAACCACTGGATCGTAGATAGCTTCCTTTAGCAGGGTATCCCATTAATTTTCTTACATTCGAAGTAAGGCTAACTGGTCTGTAGTTTCCAGCCTCCTCTCTGTTACTACTTTTGTGAAGCTGGACAACAATCACACTTCTACAATCTTTCAGAACCACTCCCATTTCCAAGAATCTGAGGAACAGGTCCTTCAGCAAACCTGCCTACACCTAAGTTCCATTAGCATCCTGGGATATATCCGATCAGGCCTCAGGGACTTGTCCATTTTCACTCTCTTGTGTAATTGAAGTAGTATATATTAGAGATGTGCCTTCATTGTAAACAAAATAGATAATGGCAACAAAATTGTCTATTTTCTCTCTTTTCTGATGCGCCATGAAACAAAATAAAAAATGGCAAAATTTCGTAAAAATGAGTATGTTGTGTTAGTGCACACTAATGTGGGATGGCAGGCATGCTGCACTCCAAGATCTGGTTCTCCTTCTCTGCTCTCTCTGCTTAAAAGGTGCGGGAGTTTTTATTAATTCACAAGACCTTTCCCAGTTGGGAATGTCATACCTCACTAAACATGCCTATCTACCATGACCATCCTAAACAGAGACATGGTTTGGTTAAGACCTCTGACATATCCTGAGGAAACTCAGTCCGGATAAGGCTACTATTGTCATAACAGCAAGGAGTAGCAGGCTAGTAAGAGTCAGAATTTGATACCCCTTTTACTTTGACTTGTCTATTTTGGTTGTACATTTGGTGTATTTGTTTATGTGTAATATTGTTTATTTGTTTGAGTTGTTACTGCTAGGATCAGGTATTTTTAGGACTAGCAGGTTAGAAATGTGTGAAATAAATAAATCAATAAACAAGTTACCTATTCTGAAAGTATTACTTTTAGTCCATCTATTTCTAGACTTTCATGCTTGGCTTGCTTCCAGTTTTCAGGCACATATTTGTAACCCTTCCTAGGGTCACTAGAAGGTTTCCGGAGGGTTCCTGCTCTTCAGGTTTAAAGAGGGAGAGATCAGGGAGTTCTGCCACAGGGCAGGGCTGAAAGCCTCCTCTCAGGGAGGGGTGCAGGGGGATGAAAAGAACTGGTGCTGGAAAGGATGAGGTACTTTCCTTCCACTGGGAACAAACAAGGTGGGCGAGAGACTACATAAGGTGCACCCTGGCATCTGTTAGGTGGCATTTGCTGATCGCTGAGAGAAACACAGGGCTTGTGAAACGTCCACAGATTTCTGAAGCAAAGAACAGGAAAGGTTCTAAGCTGAAGAGAAGGGTTTTGGTAAAGGGAGAACACCCTATCAAACAAAAGGGGTAACACTTTATCTGGCAAAGCTCCAGTAAAAGATCTTTCTGAGACTGATGCTGCCCGAAGGCCATGGGGGTTAGTGGGAGTGGGAGCAGGATTCCTCCTACTTAGTGAGAGAATTGTCAACCTGTTTCGTTATTGTGGAACTGTATCCGGTTTGTTTCATTTAAGATTCTACTGCTGTTTCCCCGCTGTCTTGTCTTTTGGATTTGGATTTCCAAATACAATTCAGTTTTTTTTGGGAACCAACTAATGGTGTGGGCCTTGGACTTTGCTACATGGAAAGCATTCCCATGGGCCTCCCAGAGACAGTGTGGTCCCCACTTGGTGATCCCTTGTGGACTTTTGCTGTTCCCGGGGCTGTAGCAGTGTAACTTACCACCTCTGTAGCCTCCAAGGTGACTCTGAGGAATAGGGGGTTACATATTTAAGAAGAAATTATGTAAATATTACTTGGCTGAATGTTTAATCAACAATTAAATATTGCAACTTGAAATCACTCAGTTTACAATTTGCAGAATTGATATTTAAGGTGGAATATCCCCAAGTTTCAATTGTTTTTCTGAGGTTTTTTTATATTATTATATTTTGCTGTCTCAGACTCATTTTATACTCGCAACTTCCAAGTACACATTTATGTTAGACTTTTTTCAAATGCCATTATTTTTCTAGTTTTTTATTGCATAATTGCAATTGGCAATTCAGAATCTGTTTAACTGTTTATATATTCCTATCTTTCAAGATGAATTTTTAAGATGGATGTTACCAAAGTTATATATTGACAGCCTAGATGTAGCTATATCTAAAGCTTACACAATACACATACCCATTTCATGCAGTAACACATGTGATAATCATGTTACTACAGGCCTGAATGCAGATTTTTTGAAGGGGTGGGATTTAGACGAGAGAGAGAAAGAGAGACAGACTCTGGAGAAGCCTTCACAGTATTCAGCTATTTATATCTCTATAGGAGGGCCAGTTAATAGCTCGAGGAGAGATGTTGGTGGTGGTTTCAGGGCCAGTTTTTCATGCAGAGTGAGACGTACTGTTTATAGACAGTACGAACAGCACAATACACCTCGAAGATTTGATGTCATTTGGATTGAGGAAGTCTCACAAAGATGAGATTTTCTACTATGTTCTCTCATTCTAGATTAATGATAAGTGCACTAAGGACCTTATTTACTAAAGCTTTTTCCCCAGTCTATGTTTATTGGAAAAAATGCTTAGTAAATAAGGCCCTATGTTAGCACACAGTGCAGTAATTGTAAAATTAACATAAACATGCCCCTTTTTCTTACCGTGCATTATTATAGCATTTTAATGAATCTAGGGGTTAGCCGGATAAGTAAGATAGCCATATAAGTCTTCAGACGCTAGTTATCTGGCTATCTTTCTTATCTATAATGTTGTAGCATTTTTAGTTAATAATAAGTCTTGATCCCTCCGCCTACCGAATTCAGACTCTTCCCTCAGTCCCAACATACCCATACACGAAAAAACTATATGCACCTTATGTCCGATGATGAACGCACCATATGTTCGATGATGTACTCTAGTTACTATGTAACTTGCATAAAATTATCTTATGGTCCACTCATATATATGTTCAATTTGCGTGTTGTTAGAAATGTTCGTTTTCCAGATTGTAATAGTCGTTCAATTAATGAGTCTCTCGTTCAAATGTACATTTACTGTAATAAGTTGTTCTAATGTTCATATAATATATTAAGTTGTTCTCATGTAAACCGGAGTGAAGGCAGATTGTTATACTTCGGTATATAAAAGATTTGAAATAAATAAAATAAATAAATCTAAGTAAGTAGAGTAGGGATCTGTTTGAGTTTTCTGAATGCAACTGCATTATTGAAAAAGGAGTTGCCTAGTCAAGAATTCTAAATGATCAAGGTATCAAAAAACATTATGAGGTTCATATTTAAGGGGTTTTAAATTTCTTGCCTGTTTGACTGCCCCCAGGTCCTCCAGCTAGACTTTTTAAAACCTTACCAAACTATGTAACTGTGCTAGCCAGTGTTTATCACTTAGTGCCTATAAATTCAATAATAGCATTACTTTGGAAAAGATTATGAACCCAATATTCAGCAGCATGGCAGGATCTAAGTCAACTAGATAACTTTATTTTGTTAACTTTATCCAGATATTCATTGGAACTTATCCAGGCTGCTGAATACACCCAAATAAAGTTATCCTGATAACATTAGACCTGCCCTTCAGCCTGACCAGAATTTTCTGGATATTTTAGCCAAACAGTGATGAATATTTGTGCTGTCTGGCTAAGGTTTTGCTATGCCCCAACTCTGCCTCTTATTGTATAGGTCAGTTTTGTCCAGTCAATGATTTGCCTGGAAAAAAATGATCTGCTGAGCAGGGAGAAATTTTTTAACACAAATATTTGTCCGGTATCTCTTGAAGTTATCCAGACAACTCTTTGTTTTTTTTTTAATATTGACCTCCATAAGTTTTTTTTAAATTATTTTACTGTCTCTAAGTTATTCCTCCTGTGTGACTCTGTCTGCCATATGGATAGAGAAATAAACCCACTAAATAATATATAATGGTCACATTATTTTATATTCCATTAAAAAAGCATGTTTATTATTATATTTTAGGATTCTTATTGGATCTCCATTAGTTGGACAACCCAAGAAAAGAACAGGTGATGTTTATAAATGTCCTGTAGGAAGGGACAGCCAACCAAGATGTGTAAAGTTGAATTTGCCAGGTATGTATAAGAATTATAATCAATACATTATAGATAACTTTGGAATGCTAAATTGCTGGATTATCAGAATGCTCCAATATTTTTCATTTACTCATTCTTTAATAAAATAGTCTTAAAAACCAGACGTATTGTAGGAGTGCTTAAAAAAAATTTTAAAAAGGAAAAAAAGAAAATATCCTGCTCTCATTTACCCTGGTGTGGTCTATATGACTCCAACTCAACAGAAGAACTGGACAGAAAGCTGGCCGAAGATATCCAAAATGTGGGAAAGATGGGAGAAGTGTTGCTCATTGAAGATTTGAATTTGCCAGATGTGGATTGGAGTATCCCTACACCAGAATCTACAAGAAGTAGAGAGATAGTGGATGCCCTTCAAGGAGCTCTTCTCAAACAAATGGCGATGGAACCCACAAGGGAGAGAGTGATATTCAACCTGGTGCTCACTAATGGGGTTAATGAGCCTGATTTTCAAAAGCATTTACATTCTTAATACTGGGTTTTACATGTATAAATGCACTTTACCTGTGTAAGTGGGCATTTCTAAATTGCTACAAAAAATGCCATTGAATTGTCAATAGGTTTTACCTGTGTTAAGTGCACTTAACGTGGGTTAATGGCTTTTGAAAATTGCTATGATAATGTTACATTTACATGTGTAATTCCTTTGAAAATGCACCTGTATGTCTCTAATATCTGGGTAGGCGGTCACCTGAACACCAGCGATCATCAGAACGTATGATTTTATATAGCAGCCAGGATAGAGAGAAATCACTCAAGAAGATTCATGTTTTTGATTTAAAAATATGGGCTTTGGTAAAATGGAGATGTACTTTGAGGAGGAGCTAGAAGACTGGAAGAAGATGGGTGAAGTGGAACAAAAGTGGGCCAAGTTAAAAGAAACTATTACAAAGGCAGCAACTCTTTATGCAAGAAAATAAAATAAAGGTAAGCGGAAAAATAAACTGATCTGGTTCTCAAAGGAGGTGGCTGAAAAAATAATGGCAAAACAATTAGTGTTCAAGAAGTACAAAGGTTCCCAAAAAGAAGAGCACAAGGAAGAATATCTTATGAAGCTGAAGGAGACAAAGAAAGAAATCAGAAAAGCGAAAGGTCAAGTAGATGGAAGGAGCACCAAAAAGGTTTTGCGATGTGACAAAACATTTTTCAGATATATCAGAGAAAGGAGGAAGACCACAGGTGGTATTGTAAAATTGAAAGGAGAGCAGAAGCAATGTGTGGAGCAAAAATTAGAAATAGCAAACAAATACTTCAGTGTAGTGTTCAATATAGACTCTAGAGGAGACATTTGGTGGTGGATAAGAACATGAATGGGAGTGGGGTAACACAACCCCATTTACAGAAGAGAATGAATGGGAAGATCTAGGACAACTGAAAATGGTTAAGGCCATGGGGCTTGATGAGCTACATCCCAGGAATCTAAGGGAGTTTAGAGATGTGCTAGTGGGTCCTCTAAAGGACCTGTTTTAAAGATCATTGGAGATGGGAGTGGTGCCACAAGATTGGAGAAGAGTGGTTGTGGTCCCACTTCACAAATATGGTAGAGAGAAGGCTGAAAACTACAGGCAGGTTAGCCTTATCTCACTGATGGGAAACTTAATAGAAACTTTGAGGAAGGTAAGTATTGCTAAACCCGAGCAACATGGTTTCACTAGATGAAGGTCCTGACAAACAAATCTGATAGATTTTTTTGATTAAGTGACTAAAGAATTAGATCAGGAAGAACATTCAATGCAATTTACCTGACTTCAGCAAGGCTTTTAATACGGTCCCAGATACAAGGCTCATGAATAAAATGAGAAGCCTGGGAGTGGATGGCTGGTGGAATGGATTACAATTTGTTTCATTGACAGGAGACACATGTAATGTAAATGGATCCTAATCTGAAGAAAGAACAGTGTTAAGTGGAGTGCCTCAAGGATCAGTTTCGGGAACAGGTCTGTTCAATATCTTCATGAGCGACAGTTCAGAGAAGTTAGAAGTAAAAGTTTTTCTTTTTGCGGCTGATACTATGATCTGCAACAGAGTGGACAACCTGAAGGAGTAGAGAGAATGAAAATCATTTAAGAAAGGTTGAAGAATGGTCGAAGGTTTGGCAGCTGGGATTTAATGCCAAAGTGAAGCATCATGCTTTTCCAAAAGATCACTATGCAATGGAAGTTAAAGACTAATGTTCATTGAATGGAAGAGAGACCTTGGGGTGATAGTGACTGGGGATCTAAAGGCAATGAAACAATGTGACAAGGTGATGTCTAAAGCCAGAGGGATGCTGAAACAAAAAATTAGCTATTCACTTCTGGGACTCCATTACCATGAGAAGGTGTATTTGGGTCGCTCTTCTCTTCATCTTTGCGGTTTTGTCAAGTTAGTACAAGATCTCTGTTTCAATAAAGCTTTCCTCATGTCCATCCTCTCTGGTTCCCCTTTGGAATAATCTAGATCTCCTTGGCCACTTGACTAGTATAAAGTTTCCTTTGTGGTTTGCAAAGTAGGTTTGCAAGTGGTCTTCAAAGGGCCAGCCAGCTTTATGTTGGAGTTTCTTTCATTTTGATGGAAGGTCTCCAGAAGAGTTTTCACTTCTCTAATATGTCTGTCTTCTAATACCTGCAACTTAACCTGTGCGTCCAATAGGAGCCCATTAAAACTTCATGTGGTAAACAACTTACAGAGGTCCATATTCAAAAGCCATTTAGACAGACAACTTAAAGGTTTTCTGTCTAAATGACAAAAACAGCATATTCAGTGACTTATCTGGCTAAATTCTAGCTGGATAATTAGTTATCCCGCAAGAATTTAACAGGATAAGTCTGAGGCATTCTCAGGATGGGCGGGAGGTGTTTTGAAGAGGAGCAGAGTTAACTGGATAAATTTATCCAGCTAACTTAAAGATAGCCAGGTATATTTAGAAATGCACAGCAGCTGAAAATGGACCTCACAGAGTTTGAACACTTAAGGCCATAAGAACCTGGCAAGTACACAAAAACTAAGTCTATCCCATGCTACTGTTGCTAGTAATAGAGGTGGTTATTTTCTAAGTCAACTTAATTAATAACAGGTAATGGACTTCTCCTCCAAGAACTTATCCAATCCTTTTTTAAACCCAGCTACACTAACTGCACTAACCACATCCTCTGGCAACAAATTCCAGAGTTTAATTGTGCGTTGAGTGAAAAAGAACTTTCTCTGATTAGTTTTAAATGTGCCCCATGCTAACTTCATGGAGTGCCCCCTAGTCTTTCTATTATCCGAAAGAGTAAATAACCAATTCACATCTACCCATTCTAGGCCTCTAGACCCCCCCCCCCCTCCCAGAGACTCAGGAAATTTGCATCTATTGCATGGTCTCAGGGGAAATACTAAAAAGCTCTGGGCTTCTCTGTTTACTGCTCCAGCCACTCCCTTTCAGTAAGCCTGCAGGTATGAGAGAGCTAAACCTGGCGCGCACACACTGCAGGCAACATGTGGTGAGAAACTGCAGCTCTTATTCCAGGACTTGGAGCTCAGCCGAAGGTAGTAAGGGAACACAAGTCTGTTAGCTGTGATTTATAAGGGTAGGGGAGCAAGACAAGTGCTGGGGTCAAGGAGGGAGGAAGGGAAAGTTATCTCTGGTCATCCCTGGAGGGGGAAAAAGTGGTGGTGGTGACGGAGAAAGTTAGTGTGGATTAGCAGGGATGGGGTGAAACATAGAAAGTTGAGGGATGAGGGTGAAAGAGGGTAGACTCAAGTAATCTAAGGAAATATTTCTTCATATGAAAGGTGGTAGATAAATGGAATAGGCTGCCTGTGGAGGTGGTGGAGACAAGGAAGTATCTGAATTCAAGAAAACATGAGATAAACACAGAAGACCTCTGAGAGAGTGGTAGGGATTGTAAAACTGAGCAATTGGTGTGAACGGGCAAACTAGACAGGCTGTCACATATTTATGATAACTCCAAATGGTAAACAATTCACTGGCTCACAAAGCACAAACCCACTTAATTTCCGTGGTCCCTCAGCGGTGTGACTTGGTCCGGTAGCTGGTTTGCCGGCGTGGACTTGGCTGCTTGAGTGGTTGAAAGGCAGCAGGTGCAGGAAGCTGAGCATGGCAGTGACGGCACTTGCTCTCTCCCCCCACAGCCGGAGACCATCTCTGTGCTCAGCCAGGTAAGGCTGAGCTCCGGTAAGTTTAAAAAAAAAAAAAAAAAAAAAGGAAGAAGATATATATAGAGACTTAATGGGAGGTTTTACTGTACAGGGCTTCCTTCTCCCAGTCTGCGAGCTTGGCATGCCGTTCCAACGTTCATTCCGCTGCATGGGAGGTCAAGGGATGTGGGCAGCCTGACGGATTGAGCAGCCTCTGTAGGCTAGGTCCCGCTCCAAGGCTTTTCGCAGTGCACAGTGTAGTAGGCCGCAACAGCTTTTTGCATGCTTTCGGAGGCTGCACTCTAATGGCTTTTTGGTCCGGTGTATGCGTCTCACTGTGCATCCAGTTGTGCATCCAGTTTTGGTGCACAGTAAAGCTTTGAACTTTGAGCGCCCACATTAAGCGCCACCTAGTGACCATGTGCTTCCATCGACACTCAAGTGGCACTGTGCACTCGGGGCCAGATTTTCAAAGGGTTACGCGCCAAGCCTATTTTGCATAGGCCCAGCGACGCTCCCAAGCCCTGGGACGCACTTATGTCCCGGGGCTTTGTGAAAGGGGTGGGGGCAGGGGCGGGGGCGGGACCAAGGCCTTCGGTACAGCAGCCGTGCCGGGGGATCACGCGCCGGCACTCGGCTGGCGCAACTTATTAAACAAAGGTGGGGGGTTAGATAAGGCTGGGGGGTGGGTTAAGTAGGGAAAGGGAGGGAAAGTTGGGGGGGGGGGGGGGGGGGCGGAAGGAAAGTTCACTCCGAGGCCCCGCCGACCCTGGATTTTATAACATGTGTGCAGCTGCGCGCGCATGTTATAAAATTAGTTGTACATTTGTGCATGCCGGGTTGTGCGTACAAATGTACGCCTGTGCGTACCTTTTAAAATATGGCCCTTGAGTGTTTTGTGTGCTCTTATTTTGGTCTCCTAGGTAAGGGCTTTGGATTCATAATTTTTGGGCACATAGTTGAGCACCAAGGTGTGTGCGCACAAGTTTTGGATGCATAATTTTTGGGCGCCTAGTTGAGCACATATATAAAAAAAAAAAAAAAGGCAAAAAGCAGCTAGATGCATGCTTCTGGCCACTGCTCAGTGCATTGCCGGCCATGATAGTGCCTGTACGCCAGAGCCTAAGCACCTTATCTTTGCATTGCCTGTTCTTTTCAGGCGTCTTCTTCTGGAATGCCCACTGCTTTGTGTCAGCGCTGTTTGGAGGCTCAGAATGCCTTGTCTTCCTCTGTTTTTGGCTAAGCCTTGTTCTTCCCATCCGGATTTGATCTGGTTGAAGATGTCTCAGGTGGGGCGCCTGACCTTGGCCCTCCCCTAACTGTTCCTCAGCAGGGGAAGGTGGCTCAGTAGTCCTCAGATGCCTCTTGGTCTGGATGCTTCTACCTTTTTTCAGCGCCGCTGTACCACTTGAGCGGCAGCGGGTCCTCAGGCTGGAGCTCAGGCTGGCTCAGAGGATGGTGCGCGCATGCTATAAAATTGGGGGTCGGCACGTGCAAGGGGTTGTACATTAGTGCAACTTGCACGCGCCGAGGCCCGCGTCCTTGAACAGTTCCCTCCCAGTCCGCTCCGATTTCGGAGCGAACTGGGAAGGAACTTCCGAACCCCCTAAACTAACTTCCCTTCCCCTTCCCCTAATCTACCCGCCCCCTATCCCTAACCTAGCCCCCCCCCCCCCCAATTTTTTCTTATGTCTTGCGCCTGCCAGCACCCTGCCGACACGCGATCCCCCGGCACAGTGGCAAATAGCCACTGTGCCGGTGGCCTCTAGCCCCGCTCTGCCCCACCCACACCCACCTCGCCCCCTCCCGGCCCGTTTCCTGAAGCACTGGGACTTACACG
Source organism: Rhinatrema bivittatum (assembly GCF_901001135.1). Classification (NCBI taxonomy): domain Eukaryota; kingdom Metazoa; phylum Chordata; class Amphibia; order Gymnophiona; family Rhinatrematidae; genus Rhinatrema; species Rhinatrema bivittatum. Next base: position 731,772,250 of record NC_042615.1, on the reverse strand, counting down.
CATCCATGGGCTTTACGCACGTTTCCGGGCCTTTTTAAAATAGCTCTGGTGTGTATAAGGGCACCTACGCATGTAAATCCACTGGATTTACTCACATAGGGCTTTTAAAATCTGGGCCTTAGTGCATGCTAAATGGATGTTAGTGTGCACTAACTAAAAATGTTATTAATAATTTAAAAAGTGTCAACTGGGGAGCAGTTTATTAACTAGAGTTATGGTTCTGCATTCCCATTGGCTGTCTCCTTAGTTACTTGTTTGTGCTGCCAAGGTTGCATGGTTGTGCTGCAAGGTTGTATTTATGGGGGGATGGCTAGTGCCTGGTAACAAATGTAAACAAACAGCTGATTAATAAAAAAAAAATTAAGTTCTAGTCAGAATAAGCAAATCATGTCATGCATAAAATACAAAAGGATTTGCCAATCCTTTTGTATTTAGGAAAGGGGCCCTGGCATTTTAGGATATGCATACTTAACATAAAGTTCGAAGGTAAAGAGTGAGATACATGACTTGAAGAGTGTCAGATCATGTGGGAAAATAGCAGCAAATAATACAAAGTTATTCAGTGAAGATACATGACTTGAAGAGTGTCGGGTCATGTGGGAAAATAGCAGCAAATAATTTAAAGTTATTCAGTGAAAATATTACACAAATTTCAGGGATTCGTCACAGGGGGTGGATAGAGTTAGGTTTCTAGATGGGGTGACAGATGAAACACTGGTTGGGTTGTTGACTGGTGAGAGAGAAGCAGCCTGGTGTGTGTGCAGGTAACTGATGAGAGGGAGAGTGACTAGGGTGACTGTATGAGGTGATAGGTGGGAGAGAGACTGGTTGGTGAGTGTTGAGAGAAATGCATCCTGGTGTGTGGGGGTGACTGGTAAAGGGGGAGTGACTGGGGTGACAAAATAGGATGATGGGGGAGAGAGAGACTGGGGTGGTGATTGGTGAGAGAGAGAGATTGCCTGTTGTGTGTAGAGTGGGACTGGTGAGAGGGGAAGTGAAAGGGGTATGGGGTGAATTGGGAGAGAGAGGCAGCCTGGTGTGTGTGTGTGTGAGGGGGGGGGGGGGGATGACTGGCTTTACTGGTTGAATCTCTGTTTATAGTCACCACCCCAACTAGTCTCTCTCCCACCTGTCACCCCATACATTCACCCAAGTTACTTCCCCTCTCACCAGTCACCCCCCCCCCCCCACCCAAATACACAGACTCATATTAGGGGAATTAAAAGTATACATATACCTAAATGCCATGTCCCCTTTCCTAAAATACAAAGAGATTAGCCATCCCGCCACAAACACCACCTTGCAACCTTGGCAACACAAACAAGTAACTAAGGAGATAGCCAATGGGAATGCAAACCATACCTATAGCTAACGAACTGCTCCCCAGTTGACACTTTTTAACTTATGAGTAACATCCAGTTAGTGCGCACTAAGTCCGTAAATAGGAAAACTATAGTTAGTGTGCATTAATGGGACTTAGTGAGCAGTAACACGAAATACTAATTTTTCTGAAATTTCATAATGTCTTTTTTCGTTTCGTGGTGCTCCCGAAACAAGATGAAATAGGCAATTTTGTTGCCATTATCTATTCTGTTGAAAACAAATGCGCATCCTTAGTGGCAGTGTCCTTGCAATGCTTCATGTTGTTCCTTGGTGACTCACTCTTGTTTGTTTCTCTCCCAGGAGGCTCCTGACTCTTGCGTAAATCCTAGCACTGTTATGGTACCAGCTGCTCCCTTTTTGGCTGATGCAGGCTGTGCCTTAGTCCACACCTTGTCCAGAGGGATGACTTCGATTGTGGTGGCCAAGTGCCAGTTATAGTTGAGAAATTGGTCAGCTGAAGCAACCTCTGAGGCTAATCTCACCAAATTGCCTTTTAGTGGCTCGCTTTTGTTTGACAAGAGTTGGAGAACCTGGCTAGTAGGGATGTGCAGAGCAAAATTTTATGTTCATATTTTTTATGTCCGAAAGGGGGTCCCACTTGCGGCCAATATGGACATAAAAAAAATCCAATGAGTTGGGTATATGTACATATGTGCAAAAAAAAAATTTAAACCCCCTCACCCTCCTTAATCCCCCCCCCAGACTTACCACAACTCCCTGGTGATCGAGCGAGGAGTGAGGACGTCATTTCTGCAATCCTTGGCGAGAAGCATGTGACGTCGGCGGCACGTCGAGTGACGCGGCGTCACGTGATTCCCGGCTCGTTTGCGCCGGACGGCTCGTTCGGCCCAAAAAGAACTTTTGGCCAGCTTGGGGGGGGCCTCCTGACCCCCCCAAGCTGGCCAAAAGTTCTTTTTGGGCCGAACAAGCCGTCCGGCGCGAACTTGCCGGGAATCACGTGATGCCGCGTCTGAGTGACGCGGCGCCACGTGATTCCCGGCTCGTTCGCGCCGGACGGCTCGTTCGGCCCAAAAAGAACTTTTGGCCAGCTTGGGGGGGTCAGGAGGCCCCCCCAAGCTGGCCAAAAGTTCTTTTTGGGCCGAACGAGCCGTCCGGCGCGAACGAGCCGGGAATCACGTGACGCCGGCGTCACTCGACGTGCCGCCGACGTCACATGCTTCTCGCCAAGGATTGCAGAAATGGCGTCCTCACTCCTCGCTCCATCACCAGGGAGTTGTGGTAAGTCGGGGGGGGGGGGGGGATTAAGGAGGGTGAGGGGGTTTATATTTTTATTTTGGCTCAATAATCGCGATTTCCCACATATCGAACATATCTATGTTCGATATGTGGGAAATCCGATCGTTTATGTCGAATCAATTTTTTAAGTAAAAAAAAAATATGAGTTGCGTTTTACTAATGCGGTCAATCCGAATGCACACCCCTACTGGCTAGTAAGTGGAGCGAATCTCCAATTCCTTGTTTGCCGGAAGATAAGAGACAAGTGAAGTGCCTCTTTATCATCAGAGGTCATGCTGCAGGATCCAGGCGTTTGTGTCAGACAAGGTGAAGGCTCAGGTTGTGGACCCTCCCATTCTTCCCAATGAAGGTGTGCTGACCCACCTTTGGTAACATGAGATAGGGGACATCTCTCTCCCTCTTTTATCAGAGGGCATTCGAGATCACATTGGACCGGTGGGTGCTGGAGGTGATATGAAGAGGATATGTGCTGGAATTTTGCAGTATTCCTTGGGACGTGTTCATGGAGTACCCTTGCACTTCCCATAGAAGAAGCAGGCAGTGGAATTTATGCTTCAAAGGCTTCTCAGGCTGAGGGCTGTGGTTCCAGTGCCCATGTCTCAAGAAAGTATGGGGCGCTATTTCATTAATTTTGTTGTGTCCATGAAGAAGGACTCCTTTTGTCCCCTCCTGGATCTCAAGAGAGTCAACTGACATTTGAAGGTGACTTATTTTCACATGGAAACCTTACACTCTGTGATAATGGCGGCGTAGTCGGGGGAATTTCTGACCTCCCTGGATTTAGATGCTTACCTTCATATTCCCATCCAATTGGAGCACCAACTCTTTCTATGCTTTGTGGTGTTGGGGCTCCATTATCAGTTTTAAGCGCTGCCCTTTGGCCTAGCCACTACTTCTTGAGCATTTTCCAAGGTTATGCTAGCCATAACAGTGGGCTTGCAAAGAGAAGGGATCCTGGCGCACCAGTATTTGGACAACTGGCTGATTCAAGCCAAGTCTCAGAAAGAGAGCCTCCTGGTGACACAAGGTGAGCTCCTTATCGCAGGGGTTCAGTTGGGTGGTGAACCTGACCAAGAGCAATCTTCAGCCATCCCAGTCGTTGGAGTGTCTGGGGGTCCAAATTGACATGGGGTAGTTGTTTTCCTGCCGGAAGTTCTGATTCAGAAATTGATGTCTCAAGTGCGTCTGTTGGTGAACACCATGTGCCCGATGGTGTAGTCCTACTTACAGGTATTCAGCTTGATGGCGGCAACCCTAGAAGTGGTGCCATGGGTGAGGGCGCATATGCGTTCTTTTCAGTGCTCTATGCTGTTCCAATGGAACCCGCAGTCTCAGGACTATGTGGTTCAGCTCAACTTGCCAATGGAAATCTGCTCCTGCTTCCAGGGGTGGTTGCAGGAGGATTATCTGAGGAAGGGAGAGGGTGGGGGTGGAGGCAGGCTGGGACAACTTCCAATTTTACATTTAGAAATAGTTTTAGATGGTATGGGGGAAGATACTTGGCCTGGCAAGGCCCATTGTTGCATCATGGGTGGAGAGGCTATTATTTAGGCCTCTAGGTGCATAAGGTACATTTTTTTTAAACAGCCAAATAATTTTGCCAGCTATATTCTTTTGAAGAGGTGAATAAACATGTGGATAAAGGTGAACTGGTAGATTTGGCATTCGATAAAGTCCCACATGAGAGGCTTCTAGGAAAATTTAAAAAGTCATGGAATAGGAGGTGATGTCCTTTTGTGGATTGCAAGCTGGTTAAAAGACAGGAAATAGAGAGTAGGATTAAATGTTCTGTTTTCACAGTGGAAAAAAGTAAACAGTGGAGTGCCTCAAGGATCTGTACTTGGACCAGTGCTTTTTTATATATTTATAAATGATCTGGAAAGGGGTATGACAGGTGAGGTGATCAAATTTGTGGATCACACAAAATTATGCAGAGTAGTTAAATCTCAAGCAGATTGTGATAAATTGCAGGAGGACCTTGCAAAACTGGAAGATTGAGCTTCCAAGTGGCAGATTAAATTTAACTTGGACTAGTGCAAAGTGATGCATAGATGGAAAAATAATCCTTGCTGTAGTTACACAATGTTAGGTTCTATCTTAGGAGTTGCCACCCAGGAAAGATATCTAGGTGTCATAGTGAATAATACATTAAAATTGTCAGCTCAGTGTGCTGTGGCTGTCAAAAAAGGAAACAGAATGTTAGGATTTATTAGGAAGGCAATGGGAAATAAAACGATGGATGTCATAATGCCTGTGTATTGCTTTATGGTGAGACTGCACCTTGAATACAGTGTGCAATTCTGGTTGCCACATCTCAAAAAAAGATATAATTGTACTGGAGAAAATGCAGAGAAGGACAACCAAAATAAGGGGCATGAAATGGCTCCCCTTTGAGGAAAGGCTAAAGAAGTTAGGACTGTTCAGTTTGGAGAAGAGATGACTGAAGGGAGGGGGGGTTTGTGATAGAGATCTACAAAATCATGAAAGAACTTGAACAAGTTAATGTAAATTGCTTATTTACTCTCTCAGATAATAGAAGAACTAGGGGCGCTACATAAAATTAGCAAGCAGCTCATTTAAAACAAATCAAAGAAAATTCTTTTTCACTCAGTGCATAGTTAAGCTCTGGAATTAATTGCCAGAAGATGTGGTTATGGAAGTTAGTGTACCTGGGTTTAAAAAAGGTTTAGATAAGTTCCTGAAGGAAAAATCCATAAACTGCTATTAATTAATAAGCAATATTAGTTTCAGATCTATTTAATGTTTGGGTACTTGCCAGGTATTTGTACTTGGATTGGCCACTGTTGGAAACCGGATGCTGGGCTTGAGAGACCCTTGGGGTGACCCAGTATGGCATTTCTTATGTTATGTAATATTCAGAAGATAGCTGGATAGATATAAAGCTATCTGGCTAAAGATAGTTGGTTAACTTTAATCAGGGATATTCATTGGGATGTTTATCCTGCTGAATTATCCAGCTAAATTTAGTTGGATAAGTTAACCACTCTGTTTTTTTGAATATTTATTCTTTATTTTTTTAATATTGTCCTCATTGTTTTCTCGCCCTTGATTGTCACAGGTTTTTATGATTAGTCAGTCTTGATTTGTATGTAGTATATGCAGTCATTTTTTAATAATATTTAAACATATTTCTTGAATAAAAAGGACTTCTCTGACAACTAAGGGGCGGATTTTCAGAGCCCTGCTCGCCTAAATCCGCCCAAATCCGGGCAGATTTAGGCGAGCAGGGCCCTGCGCGCCGGTGAGCCTATTTTACATAGGCCTACCGGCGCGCGCAGAGCCCCGGGACTCGCGTAAGTCCCGGGGTTCTCCGAGGGGGGCGTGTCGGGGAGCAGGCCCGGTCGTCGTGGCGTTTTGGGGGCGTGTCGGCAGCGTTTTGGGGGCGGGTACGGAGGCGTGGCTATGGCCCGGGGCGGTCCGGGGGTGTGGCCGCGCCCTCCGTACCCGCCCCCAGGTCGCGTCCCGGCGCGCAAGAGGCCCGCTGGCGCGCGGGGATTTACGCCTCCCAGAGGGAGGCGTAAATCCCCCGACAAAGGTAAGGGGGGGCTTAGACAGGGCCGGGTGGGTGGGTTAGGTAGGGGAAGGGAGGGGAAGGTGAGGGGAGGGCAAAAGGAAGTTCCCTCTGAGGCCGCTCCGATTTCGGAGCGGCCTCGGAGGGAACGGGGGTAGGCTGTGCGGCTCAGCGCACGCCGGCTATACAAAATCAATAGCCTTGCGCGCGCCGATCCAGGTTTTTAGCAGATACGCGTGGCTCCGCGCGTATCTACTAAAATCCAGCTTACTTTTGCTTGCGCCTGATGCGCCAGCAAAAGTAGGCCAATTCGCGCTATTTGAAAATCTACCCCTAAGAGTTGTAGTCTCTTTTAGGGTCATTTATCAAAGTGCTATAAGGCATTTTTGCATGCGTTAAGGGCTTATCGCATGCGAAAAGTGCTGTTAATGCATGTGGTAGCACCATATTGTATGGTGTGATGCAAATCTGAAAAGGAGGAGGAGTTGGGTGGGAGTGGGCTGGGTTTACCATTTTGTGAAGCCCTATTATGTGGCTTTAATGCTGATTTTAGCTACACCTTTAAGGCTTGAGAGCATTTTGTGATGTATTCTCCAATGCCTGTTTTAGCATTCTTGAGGTGGGTGGGTGTGTGTGTGAGAGAGAAAGAGAGAGAGCCATAATGCCTTCACCCTAGATAGGTATTTATATCTCTATGAGAGGCCCACCTAATAACTCGAGGTGAGGTTTAGGTATTAGTGTAGGGTTTAGGGGCCACTTTAACATTCAAAGTGAGACGTACGAACAGAACAGTGCTCTCTTCTGAAGATTTGATGGCCCTCGGTGGGAGGAAACTCACTCAAAGATGATATTTGTGCAGTGTTCTCTCAACCTAGCTTGATGGACTGTGTACCTGGGTAACAGGTCTCACTTTGAATGTCAAAATGTCGAGTTACTAGGTGGGCCTCCCATAGAGATATAAATACCTATCTAGGGTAAGGGCTTCATGGCTAGGTGCTCTCTTTCTCTCTCTCTCTCTCACACACACACACAAAAGTTATTGCAATTTGTGGTAACTTAGCTCTTTGCATAGATATCAGTGTAAATTGTGATAAACTGCCTATTACCATAAAACATGGCCCTTTTTCAATTGCAGGTGATATTTCGAGCATTTTGATAAATCCAGGCCTTTGTTTCCTAGTGCTTTAGTGCAGATCCTTTATAAAATGTTGATATCAATAAAGATAGAGTTTACCTGTTGGGCAAATAGCCATGTTTTTAGTTGGTGGCAGAACTCCAAATAGTCATTATTTCCTTACATGTAGGGAGGATGTGTGTTATATAATTCTGGTTTTGCTCCAATGAAAATGCTGTATTTAGTATTTTTCAGTCAGAGAGTTTTAAAGGGTCGCGTGGCTGTTTTGATTTGAGCAAAGTTTTCTTTGTTTATGATGCTCTATCTTGTTGATCAGGTATGTGGAGCCTATGCTTTTCAGTGCCTTGAATGTGAGTGTTAGGATCTTAAATTTAATGCATAGGTAAATAGGAAGATTAGAATGGTGGAGGCATGATCTCTTTTTCTGCTATCCATGGTTGTTCTGGTGGCAGTTTGTTTATTGTCTTTTTAAGTAGTCCAACATAGATGGCACTGCAATAGCTAAATGTGTGAGTACTGTTGCTTACATGACCGTTTTGAAATCACCTGGTTGCAGAAAGGGGCAGAATGTTTTCTTTGTCATTGTCATTATTTGGTTCTGTGATGACGTCTAAACTTTTCTCTTCACATTGTGGATATAAAGTAACATCATCCAGGATACCTGGGAAGAAGGGGAGTGAGTATTATTATGTTGCATCATTTTGCTCATCTTTAGGATCTTCGTTTTGTCCCTAATTATCAGAAGTTGGTTGTTGGTCATCCACATTGTTATCTCCCTGAGGCATTTTTCCATCGATACTGTTTTCTTCCCAGGTATGTAATGTTGGCATGAAGATTTGAATGTTGTCAGTGTTGATGTACTAGTGTATACTGTAAGTCTGAGTCATCTTATAATAGCCATGAGGAGCATGAAGCATACATTGAATTAATAAGATAGGTGATAGCATTGACCCTTGGTATATGCCTCATTTCAGGGACCAAGGTTTTGTTATATTTGCATTACAGGTTATTTCTTGGTTTCTTTCAGTGAGAAAGGAATTGAAACAGATTTTTGTTTTTCTTGGCTTCCTATGTCTGTTAGCTTAATTAGTATAATGTGGAGGTTGACCTTGTTGAATATAGTTGAAAGGTCCAAGAGGATCAGGAAACAATTTAATGTAATCCATCAGTAGTCACCTGTTTTCTAATACAGATACAAGAACAATTTTTTCATTGTATCCTGCACAAAATCCTGATTGGGCAGATTACAGTTGGTCTCTTCAAGGTAGTCTCTTAATTGTTTAGTAACCATGGTCTCTAAGAGTTTGGCCAGCATAGTGGACTTTGATATTGGATAGTAGTTGGCACATTTCTAGGTATAATAAAATACTTTTTCAACATAGGCCTGACATGGGTTAATTTGAATGAATCTGGGTAGTGACCTTGTTGGAGGGAGACATTACATTTTATTTGTTTATTTCATAAACATCAAAGTGAAAAAAACAAACCAAAGACTTTAAAACAAACTGAACCACCACCTCCCTAGGGTTGCCATCCGGCTCCAGTTTTGCCTGACATGGTTGATCTGGTCCTGGATTTATCCCATTGCATGCAGGGACTTGTAGTTCCGATTTTTCTATTGCAGTTCCTAAGAAAAGTAAGATTACAAGTGTGGCGACCTGCTGGTCAGCCACTAAATGGCCCTATATCCCTGCCCATTAGGAATTATCAAATTAAGAAAGGACACCATTCTTGTACAGGACCTCCTCTTGAGGTTAGTTGTGATTGGTGGTCTCAGTTTACTTGGCGGGCTAGGTTAGGAGCACGAGTGGTCATTTTGAGATGGCGCTCAGAAAAGGAAGAACTGGTTTTGGATTTCCCTGCTGGGGAACTTAGGGCTGGATTTTCTAATGCCGCAAGGCATAGTGAATTCGGCAGAAACGGGGAGCAGGGGGGTGAAACGGGGGGGGGGGGGCCTGCGATAGCCGGCAGCAATCGTACCTCTGCAGTGCGATTGATGCCGGCGTCGCGCCAAATAACTACACCATAAAAGGTTTACTTATTCGGTGCGAAACTGGCAGCAAAAAAAAGTGTACCTTTTGCTGTCGGTGAAGTCTTTGTGGCGTCAGCCCCAGTGCCACCCCGACTCCTTTTCTGGGGCTGACACCACCCTGACTCCGCCCCGATCTTGGTATCACACGCGATAATGGACTTTTCGCATGCGAAACGTCCCTTATCGCGTGCGATCCACATAGAAAATGACCCCCTTAGTGTACTTGCGTTCAGAGGAGACTCCCCATCAGTGTACTCCCTGCCTGAGAAGATTAATCTCATTTTTGAAAGAGAGACTTTACTGAGATTTTTGGGATGTTTTGTGACTGGAGTGAATCCTTGAACCCTTATGGTGAAGGTTATTCCCTGGATCCAGAGGTCTTTTTGAATAGCTGGTTATTTTTGGTACATGCTAAATGGGCCTAGCATGCACAATGCTTTATTAGGTTTATTGCATAGACCCCATAGTGGGGACATGTATTCTATACAATCCTTTTATTCCTGGTCATGTCTCCAGCAAAACTGGCAATAATGAAAAACTGATGACTTTTTTTTTTGAGGTGGACAAATACAAAATAAATTGGGAGCACCAAATTTATTTCACATGGGACTTAAAACTTGATCCTGTATCTCTAATAGTGAAATTCTACTGCACTAATCCATTCTATCTCCTAATCTCCTTTTTGTGTATCCTGAGCCTCTAAACGTTTAAAGTTAATGAAGATTCATATGACTCAATTGTAAGGAATCTTGAAAACTATAGACCAGTGATTCCCAACCCAGGTCTGGGGACCCCCACAGCCAGTCAGATTTTCAGGATATCCACAAGGAATGTGCTTGAGAGACAATTTGCATGCACTGCAACCCTGGACAGGGTTGGGAACCACTGCTATAGACCCGCATATTGGTGGTCTTTTACGAGACCTCTGTTCAGCTGTGTTCTGTGCATCTTTTCCTTTTCCATAGCTTTTACCCATTTCTGTTAGGAAGTGGCATATGACATGGTGGCATAAGAAGGAAATGGATATGAGGTGAAGTAGATGGGGCTTCTCCTATTAGCCCAAGTAGTGGAATTGCTCTTTTAGCTCAGTGTAGAATACCTGGTTGCAGATTCAAATCTTGAGATCTCAAGTTGTGGAAAAATAGGCTGTGACACTGCAAAGTATACAGCAAGTGAACAACATAAGGCTTGCCATACTGGGTATTTTGTTCCATTAGTTTTAAATATGCTACTTACTAACTTCATGGAATGTCCCATAGTCTTTTTATATTTTGACAGAGTAAAAAAATATTTTCATTTACATGTTCAACTCCACTTTTAATTTTATAGACCTCAATCATATTTCCCTTCATCTTCACATAGTCATGAAAGGAAGTCAATTGGAGTTCTAACAATGAAAAGCCTATCATAGGACTTTATTTACTAAGCTGTTTTTCCAAAGACACAGAATAAGAAAAAAGCTTTAGTAAATCAGTCCCTGGGACCAGTGAGATATTTCAACTTACGGGCATTTTCTAATTTATTTTTGGATTTGACATGAAGAATGTTTTTTGTCAATTGTCAAGTTAGTGTTTTAACAGCTTGAACGTTTGTCTTTTCACAAGAATTATGTACAGCAAATTATAAAAATTAAGGTTTTTCAGCAATGTGGTATATGTATTTAAAAAACTTGTAAAAAATAAAATAAAAAATGGGAATTTTATCCACAGAATTTTTCCACATATGATGCCCTTTCACAAAATTCCTGTAGCTTTTAATGTCCTCTTTTTGGATGTACAGTTGATGCCTCTAAATAAAGTTTAAAAAAAAATTCCTGTAAAAGTTTGTATGTATGTATGTTGAAATACTAATTACAGTATTTGGACAATTATTTGATTTCTACAAGAAAAAGCTCTATTAGCAGGAATTTCAAAAGATACATACAATTTATTAAATATCGTAAAGGAATCATAAACACATAACAAGTAAATCTTATATAACAAGTAAATCTTATACTACAATATCAAAAAACAAATTAAACTATGGTACGTGCTACAAAAACCAGATCCAACGTTATCATATATAAAACATTAATTTAAAATTCCACACTAATGGAGTACCACATTTAACAATAAAAAAGACAAACATACACACAAGGGTAAAAAAAAAACAACACAACATTACCAACAAACCCAAAAATATCAAAAATAATTTTTGGGTTTGTTGGTAATCCAACAATATTTTGACCCTTACAATTTTTTGATCCCTGCATACATTTTATTGGTTCAAATATTTGATTTTACAGGTTGTTCAGGGTAAGGCCTATAGGCCTGAAAATTAATTGGAGGTGGGCAAGGTTGATGGCTGAAGGAGCTAGGGAACTGGCTCCCAAACCTGTCCTGGGGGACCTCCAGCCAGTCAGCTTTTCAGGACATCTGTGTGAGTGAAGGGTCAGGGCTGCCTCCGGGCCTGTGGGTGCATGATGGCCAATGCTGATTTTATTTCAAGTCTCTGCAGGTATTGCCACTGCACAGCATTTTAGCCTGAGGAGCCCAGAAGGGAGAAGAAAGAAAGAAGGGGGAGTGGGCCGCTGCTGGACAGAGGATAAAGGAGGGAGCAATGAAGAGACTGCTGCTGAGCATGGGGTTAGAGAGAGAGAGGAGGAGGAGGAGGCTGCTGCAGAAGGAATTGGTGGGGGGGGGGGGGGAGATGGGGGGGAGATAAAGATGTTGCTCCTGCTGCTGGAAGGGGATTAAGGAGAGGAGACTGATGATGGGCAGGGGGTTGGAAGAGAGAGAGGGGATGCTGCTGGGTAGAGGGAGAGGGCTGCTGCTGGGCAGGGGGTGAGAAGGAGGAAAGCTGTTAGGCAAGGGATGGGTGATAGAAAGGGGTAAAAGGTAGGTGGGAGAGAGAGGAAGGATGCTGCTGGATAGGTAGAAGGAGAGAAAGAGGAGGATGCAGGGCAAAGAATAGGTGGGGTGAAAGAATGTGTAGGGCAAGAAATAGGGGGAGAGAAAGAGGGAGATGCAAGGAAAGGGTTGGAGAGAGAGGGGGATGCAGGACAATGGGTAGTGGAAGAGAAAGATGGGGATGCTGGGCAAGAGGGGAGAGAGAGGGGAGTGAGATGTGGGTGCTTTGCTGGAGCTGCCACCATCAGAGGGACAACTGTGCCTTTGTTGCCAAAGCAGAAAGAGCTATGTCAGTGCAGCCACTGGGAAGTCAAAGGAAGGGGTATTAGTTCTGAAATTTGGCCCAGGTGCACAAAAATCTGGTCTGAGCACTGCTAGACTGGAAAAGGTACCGAAAGGTACAGCCTTTGAAGAGTCTATCAGTCCTCAGCTAGTAAGGGCTATTGAAAGGGACATTGATGGCTATGGTTTTATACTGATAGACTACTAAACTGATTCGTTAATTTAAGAACATAAGAAATCACCATGCTGGGTCAGACCAAGGGTCCATCAAGCCCAGCATCCTGTTTCCAACAGGTAACTTGTAAACTGGCCCTCGGGCATACATTGGCACATGTGCATCGGCCTGTGCCCAGGGATTCAGCTATTTTATATCTTAAGCGTGTATATGCTTGCAAATGTGCGTCAAATTTTAAGTGGCCATGTGCAGGGGCATGCAAATCCCACTTGTACCGCATAAGACGGTAAGTTTTAAACAGGCACACATGTTACGAGCGCGCACGGGCGTGGTCGTCTCGGGCGGGTGGTGAGCCCTTGGGCCACGGCAGGACCCCAGGAGGAGCCCAAGGTCACACCGTGGGAGGTGAGCTGAGCAGGCATGGTGAGCCAGGCAGGCAGGAACAGAAGCAGGGAGTCCGACCCTCAGCCGGACCTGCATGCCCATGGTAGCCAACACGGGGAAGTTGACTAATGAACGGTCCTCCGACTGTTCCCGGCCCTTTCGGACCTGCCGCAGGGAACGGCAATGGGCAGCAGGCCGGACAGAGGCGAGGGCAGACAGAGTCCTTAAACAGAAGACATCAGACGGGGCAGAAGCAGGCTGAAGCAAGACGGAGACATCAGGTCAAGGGCTGAAGCGAGACACAGGAAAGGCCCAGGCGAGCAGGAACTCCGATGCTGGGATACTCACATCCGAAGCCCCCTCGGCTGGCAGAAGCTCAAGAGCCCGTGGGACGAATCCCTCCTGTTGGCCACTCCAGGGCCCAACAGGACAGAAGGCTCAAGAACCAGGTCAAGGCAGAGACAGGTAGACATCCGGACAAGGGCTGAAGCAGACACTGAAGACAAGGCTGGACGGGAACATTGCACTGTCCATCAGGGCGCCCTACTCAGCCCGCCCGTGGGACTGAGTCACGGACCACCCTGTCCCAGACACGCCCTACTCAGCCCAGGAAGGCTGGTCACGGACCACGCTGAGAAGGAGGGTGCAGGGAAGACCCAGGCAAACAGGAACTCCGATGCTGGGATACTCACATCCGAAGCCCCCTCGGCTGGCAGAAACAGGAGCAGACATCAGGAAACACGTCAAGGCAGACATCAGGAAACATGGAGGACCTGGATCGGCAAGGTTACAGATGACTGTAATGCACAATCTGCAGGCCGAAGACAAGCAGGAGTCGGAGTCACAGACCGGAGTCAAGGCAGGCTGAAGACAAGCAGGAGTCGGAGTCACGGACCGGAGTCAAGGCAGGCTGAAGACAAGCAGGAGTCGGAGTCACGGACCGGAGTCAAGGCAGGCTGAAGACAAGCAGGAGTCGGAGTCACGGACCGGAGTCAAGGCAGGCTGAAGACAAGCAGGAGTCGGAGTCACGGACCGGAGTCAAGGCAGGCTGAAGACAAGCAGGAGTCGGAGTCACGGACCGGAGTCAAGGCAGGCTGAAGACAAGCAGGAGTCGGAGTCACGGACCGGAGTCAAGGCAGGCTGAAGACAAACAGGAGTCAGAGTCACAGACCGGAGTCAAGGCAGGCTGAAGACAAACAGGAGTCAGAGTCACGGACCGGAGTCAAGGCAGGCTGACGACAAGCAGGAGTCAGAGTCATGGAGGACCTGGATCGGGAGAGGCCACAGGCAACTGTGTAACCCAATCCAAAGGCCAAAGACAAGCAGGAGTCGGAGTCACAGACCAGAGTCAAGGCAGGCTGAAGACAAACAGGAGTCGGAGTCACAGACCAGAGTCAAGGCAGGCTGACGACAAACAGGAGTCAGAGTCATGGAGGACCTGGATCAGGCAAGGCCACAGGCAACTGTGTAACCCAATCCGAAGGCAAAGACACAGTGAACAGAAAGTCCTTAAATACTGGAGGTAGAAGGCAACTCCCTGGGAGGAGCTTGCCAGGACCGCCCACCGCTGGTCCTATAACTAGGGTAGAGAGCTGCGGGCCAGCCCCTAGGGAAGGGCGTCGCCCAACAGGAAGTCCAAACACTGAGGCTGCAAGCCACAGGCATGCCTCAGGAGCAGCTAGGCCTCTCAGGCCCTGGAGCAAGTCCTGGATGATGCGCAGGCGAGGCCCTGGCTTCAGAGCGGCCTCTGGAGGAAGGTAAGAGACCTCCTGCAGTGCAGCAGCAGGGGGGATCGCAACAGCACATGTGCATGCTTTCTTTAGCCCATACCCAGTGTCTTGGTCATTTTATAACATACACGCGTATATGCACTCATATTATAAAATAGAGAGACACATGTGCCGCTTCTACCACGTAAGTGGGGAATTTTAAAAGCCACGTGCACTGATGTCATTAGCCGTTTTCCCAGTTTATTCCCATTTTGCCCAGATAAGAGAGAGGACTTCCAAACCCCTTTACTTTAATAACCTCCCTTCTTCCCCTGTTAGCCCCCATCTTTAAAACCCCGCTGATTTTTTGTTTTACAACTTGCACATTCTCCACAGCAGAAGTAAAGTTATGCGACAGGGACCTTGGTATGCACCTATGTGCATAGGTATTTACCTGCAAATGTCAAGATGAAATCCAAGAACACCCATGCCCTGCTCAGCACACTCCCCTGCCCCTTTTTCGGAACTTTTCATTTGTGAGCGTAGCGGCAAGTACACACCTACATGGGCGGCTTTTACAATCCACTTGGCGTGCGCCAGCTCAACTTCTGTGCATATCTCCTGGTTTTGGCATGCGCCGGGCTTTTAAAATTCACCTTTAAATTGGGGATTTTAAAAGGGGCGCACACCCACACCATTGCCAGTTTACCAGTTCATCCACCAGTTCGCCCAGTTAACAACTAGGTCCTCCAAAACCCTTGATTTGACACTCTCTCCAGTTACCCCAGACCCTTTAAACCCCTCAGAAATGGCTCAATCCTTTTATTTTATAACTTACACGTCATCCATAGCAGAAGTAAAATCACGCAGCAGGGGACCTAGGCGTGTGCCAGGGTGCATGAGTATTTACACGCACATCTCTTGGCCAGGCCCTGAGATGCCCATGCCCTGCCCAGACCATGACAACAATCCGCCTCTTTTTGGAAACTTTTCAGATGTGCATGCAGCGGGTTTGTGCATGAATCTGGGCTTTTTGTAAAATATGGTCATCGCGCACTGGCCCAAATTCTTCGTTCATCCCCTAATTGATGCACGCGCTGGACATTCATGTAGGTAGGAAACAAGTCACCATAGTGTTGACTTTTTCCAAATTTGATTTCTATAAGAAATTGCTATGCTGGGTCAGACCAAGGGTCCATCAAGCCCAGCATCCTGTTTCCAACAGAGGCCAAACCAGGCCACAAGAGCCTGGCAATTACCTTTTCATTGAATCTGAATATTTACAGTATGTGAAATATATCAGTTCTATTTTCCATTTCAAAAGTTTAGAAGAGTAGGAAAAATATAATCTATGTATTTTACTTTATTTAGCAAGTCTGTGTGGCTGTAATCTCATTTTACAGCAGAGCGAATCCAGATTAATGTATAATTCAAGGAAAATATTTTAGCCCATAATCCAAAATGACTTTCTGGGATGTAAGCCAGTATTTGAATTATTTTCAATGTTTATAGCATCGTAATAGCAGTGTAATAGGCACTAACTTTTGGTTCTGTCAAGAATGTTCACTGTTCTTTCGCCAAGAAAAAGAAAGCTCTAAAACTGGAGGACACAGAATTTGTTTCCTCATTATTAATGTGTTCTCTTATTTACAGATTACACCTCTATCCCCAATGTTTCTGAAGTAAAGGAGAACATGACCCTAGGAACAACTTTAGTGATTAACCCAAAAGGTGGCTTTCTGGTAAGAAATATGGGTTAATACCTCACTACAGTAAGTGTGATAGGGAATTATAGGCCTTCTAGCCACAGATTATTTAATTGGCAATCTTTTGTATTTAATGTTTTAAAGGCATGCGGGCCTCTCTATGCTTACCGATGTGGGAGCTTGCACTACACTACTGGTATCTGTTCCAATGTGAGTTCCACGTTTGAAGTTGTGAACTCAATCGCACCATCTGTACAAGGTAAGCAACAGGCAAGCTTGCATGTGTTTGGAAAGCAGCATGTGTTGCAGCAGACTAATGTATATACACAGAGACATACCAAGAAGCTTGTACTATTTTTCTTCCTACCAGCATTACCAATTTAGGAATTTTTTTTCTTTTTCAGTACATATTCAAACTCCTTACTATTTTTGGAACTAAATTGAAAGAACGCATTCTTTAAAGAATGCTGTGTCCTTTTCAAGCATATTTTATGAACAGCATCATAATTAATTTAAAGAGAGGAAAGTCTTAAAAAAAAACATTTGGGGGGCAATGCAATTAATGTTAGTGCTCATGATAAGGGCCTTCAGCACATGCAAAAAAAATAGTGAGCTATACAAGAAGGCCTTACCATGCATGTTGAAGAGGTCCTAGAAGACATTAAAGAAAGTACTCGAATATTTGTGAGCCCATCTATGCATATGAAGAAATATCATATACAAATGTGGGGTGTGAAAGATTACACTAAATAGTGTGATGTGTTCACCCTCTGCAATATTCAGTGAAAATTCACTAATTGGGCTAGAATCTGCAGGTAAATTAATCTAAGCCTGCTGTTTACTGAAGACAAGCTAAATAGCAGGTTCATTCAAAAATGAGTATGCTGAGTTTTACTATATTTTTCTCTTGATTATTCCTGCTGGCTTCAAAAATCTATAGGGCTGGATAATCAGTTCTTATCTGCATTCATGCTAGGTAGAGAGACTCAGTCATCATCAGAGGAACAAATTTGGGAAACCAATTTTGATGGGCACATAACAATTAAATGCCTTCCAGGATCCTCAGCCAGGAGAACTACCAACCAGATAGTCAATGCAATCCGATATCAATGTTTCATCCATCTGGGGAGCAATGACCTTGCTAGAAATGGTATCTTTGAAGTACAAGGAGATTTCCAAAATTTATGGAAGAGGATTAGTCACATTGCAAAGACTATTGCCTTTTCTGAAGCATTACCTGTTCATAGAAAGGGAAAGGAAAAGTTATGCCATATAAATAATTTCAACTCCTGGCTCAAACCCTGGTGTAAGGAATTTGGTTTTGGATATTAGAGGCTGAAGCTGTGTATGGAGCAATAAAAGTTATTAGTAAGGATTGCCTATGTTTTCTGTAGCAGGAAAGAAGATGCTAAGTGAAAAATTCAGATCATACATTATCAGGCATTTAAACTAGAGAGCGGAGGTGACAGGAGGTGGCCAATGAAATTGGTATGTAACCCCCAAGCAATATAGGAAGTGGGAAGAGAAAGTAACAAAATGAATACATTCAAAAAACAGAAAAGGTAACTAGGAAGAGCAGCTGGAAAGCTATATCCACAAATGCTCAGTCTGACCAATAAAATCCCAGACCTGCAGACCTGATAATGGAGGCAAACTTGCTGTTGCTATTACGGAGACATGGTTCACTGAATCTCATGACTGGAAGGATAGAGAGGACAGAAAAGGAGAAGGAGTAACTTTTTAGGTAAAAAATAATATTAAAAAACTGATTGCAAAAGGACATGGGGTAGAGAAAAAGCATTATGGATTGACCTAAAAAAAAAGAAGATGGTCCTTCCTTTTTTACTGGTATGATCTACAGGCCTCTGACTCAGACAGAAGAACTGGATAGAGATCTGATTGAGGACATCCAAAAGGTTGTAAAGAAGGGAGACGTGTTGGAGATTTTAATCTCCAATCAATGTGGGCAGGTGAAAGAAAAATGTAGATAACCAACCTGGATGAAAATAGTTTTCACCAAATTTTTCTAAACAATAAACTATACCAAGCTGAATTTATTCAATGCTGTGATGGAGGAAAAGACCTCAGAATTAAAACAGGTCTGGTTCATTGAACTTCAAAGACATGCTTCATACTATTTAATCATTGGTCATAAAAACCTCCGACCACCAACCTTCTTGTACTTTATTTCTTCATAACATATTGTCTATTTTTTGTTTTTTTAATAATGTTTTTAAAGCATTGCTTATATAGACTTATCTTGAACTTGTTTAAACACTTTATCTATTCAGAATCCAGATGCCGCTGACGTTGGCCAAGCATTTCACCAACAAGGCTGCTTCAGAGCATCATTCTAAAAGAAACATTCTTTATTAAAACTTCTTGTTACTCATTGCACTATTCAAAGTTTTTAACCATTCTACTCACAATTAATCTTCATTCAACGTCGCTTTATTTGCGAAGCCAACCACTCTTACCACTGTTTTTGTTCAAACAGACGCTGGCGCAAGCATGATATATTTACACTCCCAGCTAATTAAAATGAACCAATACTGATCAGTTATTTATCTTTGATCATCCAATGAATCTGGATCCCATGTTGTTAACTAGAAGAATTCAATGAAGTGAAATACTCATACTGTCAAATCCAAAAAATGTATTAAAAGAAAGAACTCCATCCAGTAATTGCATTTAAACCATTAGACTCTACAGTTCTCAGCTGGTATATCCAAAGTTGTTTGTTGCAGTAACAATTTTTCACAATCCCCTCCTCTAATATGTTCTACAACCTGATCGATTGCAAAACAATATAGACAACTGAAATCTTGATTCTGTTGTACATAATGAGATATAATTGGTGCATCCATTTTCAATCTTTTCAAACAATTCTTGTGCTCCATGATACGCACTTTCAATGCCCGTTTTGTCTTGCTGATATACAATAAAGGGCAAGGGCACTGAATTGCGTAAACAACAAATTGCAATTCACATGTGGTTAAATGGCTTAGGAATATATATATCTTATTATCAAAAGGATTACAAAATTCCTGAATTTGTAAAGTTAATCACAAATCAAGCATTTTCCATATGTATAATGCCCACATACAGAGGGGTCCTCAATGCTTTCTATCAATTGCACTGGTCCCTGACAGATGCAGATTGGAGCATCCCTTCTGCAAAATCTACAAAAAGTAGAGAGATAGTGGATAAGCTTCAAGGGCTCTGCTCAAACAAATGTCAATGGAACCCATGAGGGAGGGTGTGATACTCGATCTAGTGTTCACTAATGTTGATAATGTCTGATGTTTGGATAGGGGCTCTTCTGAGCACCAGTGATAGTTTGATATTGTGAAAGATCTAAGAGAAAGACTGAGTTTTGAATTTCACAAATACGGACTTTGTCAAAATGGGGACATACTTTAAGGAAGAACTGGAAAACTGGGAAACAATGGGTGAGGTGGAACAATAGTGGGTCAAAGTAAAAGGATGTATTACAAAGGCAATAAATCTGTCAGAACATAACAAAAATATGAGGAAAAAGAAACAAATCTGGTTCCCTAAGGAGGTGGCTGAAAAAATAAAGACAAAAGAACGGTATTCTAGAACTATAAAGGATCGCAAAAAAAAGGAACACAAGGGAAAATATCTATTAAAACTGAGGGAGATAAATATAGAAATCAGGAAAGCAAAAGGTCAAACAGAAGAAAGGATTACCAAAGAGGTAAAATGAGGAGACAAAACATTATTCAGATATCTTAGAGAAAGAAGGGAGACCTAAAGTGCTATAGTGAAATTGAAAGGTGACAAGGAGCACTGTGTGGAGAGAGATGAAGAAATGGCGGAAATAGTAAACAAATACTTCAATACAGCATTCACTAAAGAAGACCTTGGAGAAAGACCGTAGAATCTACCTTGCTGGTTGACAAGACTGTAGAAGGGAATGGTTTAGACACAACTCCTTTTACAGAAGAAATTGTATGGCAAGAACTAGGTAAACTGAAAGTGGACAAGGCCATGGGAGCCAGATAAGGTTCATCCTAGGATACTGAGAGAGCTTGGAGATATGCTATCGGGTCTGCTGAATGACCTATTCAATAGATCCCTGGAAAAGGGAGTGGTGTCATGAGTTTGGAGAAGAGCAGTGGTGGTCCTGCTTCACAAGAGTGGGAGCAGAGAGGAAGCTGGAAACTACAGGCCAGTTATCCTCCTCTCTGTTACCAGTCTTGTGAAAATTCATGGAGACTGCTAAATAAAAGGATAGTGGACAATCTACAGTCTGGTGGATTGCTGGACCCGAGGTAGTAGGAATTCACATGGGAAATTCCATTTAGACAAATCTAATAGATTTTTTCAATTGGGTGACTAGAGAATTGGATTAAGGAAGAGCCCTTGATGTGATCTACTTGGATTTGAGCAAAGCTTTTTATACGGTCCCGAATAGGAGGCTTGTGAATAAAATGAGAAACATGGGAGTGATTGTAAAGGTGCTGGTGTGGGTTACAAACTGGTTGACTCATAGAAGTCAGTGTGTAATGGTAAATTGAACTTACTCTGAAGAAATAACTGTGTAAGTGGAGTGCGACAGGGATCAGTGTTGGGATCTGTTCTGTTCAATATCTTTGAGAGCGACATTGCAGAAGGGATAAAATGTAAAGTTTGTCTTTTTGTGAATGATACTAAGATCTGCAACAGAGTGGACATACCTGAAGGAGTAGAGAGAATGAAATGTGATTTAAGAAAGCTTGAAGACTGGTCGAAGATACAACAGCTGGGCTTCAGTGCCAAGAAGTGCAGAATCATGCATCTTGGGTGTGGAAATCCAAAATAGCTTTAAGTGATAGGGGGTGAAAGACTGAAGTGCATGGACCAATAGAGAGACCTTGGAATAATAGTGTCTGGTGATCTGAAAATGGCGAAGAAATGTGACAAGTCGATAGCTAAAGCCAGAAGAATGCAGCAATACATAGAGAAAATGTTGCGCTTCCCGGCCGCGTCCGCTCCATGGCCAATCCTGCTCACCTCTCCCGTCAGTCTACCAGCTCCGGGCTCACTACCTCTGCCGCTGTAGTGAGTTCGCAGCGTCCCTGTCTCCCCCGCTCACTGTCTCCAACTCCAGCCTCACAGCGGAGCTCCCAGAGGGGCTCCACGTCTTCCTGCTCCTCGGCCCCACCCCTAGGCGCGTGCACAGCTGATGTCATGCTACTTAAAGGGCCAAGTGCAGGAAACTTCAACCCGGCGCTCCCCGATGATATCACACTCCCTCTGTATAAAAGAGAAGGCCCGTTCCCCTGAACAGTGCCTTGGCATTCGAGTCGTACACTCCGGTGTCTCTAGTTTGCCTTCATGCATTCCAGTGTCTTGCTCCTGTGTCTCCTGTTCCAGTTCCTTTGCTCCAGCATCACCTGTTCCAGGGTCTCCTGTTCCAGCGTCTCCTGTGTCTCCTGTTCCAGCGTCTCCTGTTCCTTCATCTCTCCATTCCTGGTAGTACCCTTCGGACTGATCTCACGGTACTGACCTTTGCCTGTTCTCCGACAACTCTTGATTGCTGCCTGACCTGACCTCTGCCTGAACTCCGACTATGCTTGATCACCCCCTGGAACTTGACCTTTGCCTGTGCCCTGACTACTCTTGATCACTGCCTGGAACTTGAACTTTGCCTGACCTGACTACGCCTGGATTGACCTCTGTCACCAACCCTGCTTTGGCTGACCATTCTGGACTGATACTTTGGCTTTGATCCTCGCTGTACACTCGGGCACTCTTTTCTGGCCTCCTGCGACCTCTGGACTTCCCTGTCTGCACACCGACCGTGCACCCTTGTTCGTGGTGGGCACTCCCTTGAACTTTCTCTCTAGGAGACTGCGAGACCCACCTAAGACCAGGCGGCCTGGGTAACCAAGGGCTCAACCGGAGGGAACCCTGGGTTGCTATTGGCGAAGCTTCGACTAGCCTCTGTCTCCTCCTGTGCGCCGCTTCCTGATGGCAGGCACTCTTCGGGTCCGACCTGAGGGCTGTACCAATCCTGCACCAGGCCAAGGGTTCACCTACAGCGCAACAGAAAGGAATGACCAGTAAGAAAAGAAAGGTGATAATCCCCTTGTACAGGTTCTTGGTGAGGTTTCAACTGAAGAACTGTGTTCAGTTCTGGAGACCGTATCTCAAAAAGGATAGAGACAGGATGGAGGCATCCAGAGAAAGGTGACCAAAATGGTGTTGGGTTTCCATCAAATGACATGTCGAGAGGCAAAGACCTAAATAAGGATACCCTGGAAGAGAGGATGCGCAGGGGAGATATGATACAGACCTTCAGATACCTAAAAGTTTTTAATGATACACATTTTCCATTGGAAAGGAAACTAGATCTATAGGTCATGAAATGAAACTACAGGGGGGATGACTCAGAACCAACATCAGGAATATATTTCTTATTGGAGAGGGTGGAGGATGCCTGGAATGCCCTTCCGGAGGAGGTGGTGAAGACAAAACAGTCAAAGAATTCAAAGTGGCGTGGGATAAAAACTGTGGTTCCCTATAAGCTAGACTGCTAGAGGGCATGAAGAAAAGGGTGCACGGGGTAACCTGTTTGGTGCAATGGTTAGTATCCTTAGCAGAAGCATGGGGATTATTACCCTCAACCATTAAGCCTTGATGCTTTTGACGCAGCTGCAACATGAATCTCCACTTTGACTGTGAAGGGAAAAAAGGGGAATTGTATTCAGTTGGCAACCAACACGGGTGCTGACTTTTATGGTCTGGGGTACTGATATGCAAACATAAGGGAAAAAGCACAGGACTGCTTCTGTGATGAAATCCAAAAGCAAAGCAAGTCAAGCTTCATTGTTTGAATTTTCAAGAAAGCTTCTCACCCAGTAAAATGTTGCTAGCAGTAATTTTTTATGGGTTTGACAGTTGCCTGGTCTTTGATTGTAAATACTACTATCCTTATCATAAGGCTTGGGGATAATTGCACAGACTACCCTTAAGAGAAATGTGGGGGATATCTATCATTGCATGACAGATATTAACCTAAGAAGCTTGCTGGGCAGACTGGATGGACCATTTGGTCTTTTTCTGCAGTCATTACTATATTACTGTGTATATTATCATCCTAATGTGCAACAAGCTCAGCTATGTATTTTTCGAACTCTACTAGAGAAAAAATATGATATAAGGGAGAGCTGTAATGGGTTTCTTCCTTTCTATTTCCATATAAAATACTTTTCAATATAGAATTTATTAGTCCTACCTTGAATTAATGTTATGGAACTGTTCTCAAGGATAAAGAGCAGGCAGTAAGACCTAAAACATCACTGCAAATGCAGAATGACACTAACGCCATGAACAGAGGGTGCAAGTCAGAGATGAGTTTAAAAACGATACAGAAGATACAGAATTAGGACTGGTAAGGCATTTCTGCCCTTAGAGATGTACACCAATTTAAAAAAAATAAGAGTTGAATGAAAATGAGAAGATCCTAATGACACTGGGTCGATTAGATGGGTCTATCACTCCTTTTCTTGGGTTTTTTGTTTTTTTTTTCTGTTTCTATGATTTTGCTTAAAGGAAATCTAATTTTAATCACCTACACTATAAGGATGTGATTTTGAAAAGTCCATTGATATTTTCAATTTTTTATGTTGTACTGTGATGCTGGGTTTCTTTTGTTCCATTTCTGCTCCCATATATGGCACTTCATTCCTTCAGTGGCATCTGTAATTAAGTGCCTGTTATCACTTTATCATATTAAAAATATGAAAGACAGCCTGATGTTTAAAACCAGATAAACATCAAAGGAAGGTGCTCAGGACTCCAGATGAACAACAGGAGGAAGTTTCCAAACAGAAGAACAAAGCAACAGGCAAAAAGCAGGCTGCTTGCCAAATGAACTAAGGACAACGTAGTTACATCAGATGAAAATCCAAAACTCCTTTATGTAATTATTTACTTCAATATAAACAGGATAAATCCATCACAGTATGCCATCAAGTCTAAGAAGAAAACTGCAAAGTGCATTACACGGGTGTTCCTTATAGGGGAGGAGGGGCTCTCCTATCTTGTTTAGTGAGGGCTCAGCTCCTGGGACATTAATGATATTGAAAACAGATGCCATTTCTAAAATCACAGCCTTTAAAAGTAGCTAGTTCCAGTTTTCATTTACAGTAATATTCTTAAGAAAAAAAACATTTTGCAGTTATGCCTAGGAAATAGAGTTTTTAAGTGGATGTGCAACTTAACATCACTGTGTCTTCCAGAGTATTTCATTTTATCCTTTAGTTCTTCTGGCAACTTCCTGTGACTCCACTGTCTTCAATAGAACTGATCACAATTAGCCTGTAAGGATATGCACGTCTTTAAAAGATGCTCAGAAACCAATTTGTTGAACACGCTAGTAGTCCGTAAACCCTTTTTAAAGAAAAGAGGGGGGGGGGGGAGTTGGAAAAAAATTGCAGCACATCAGTGAGAATCAACCAGGGGAAGGGGAATTGTACGGAATCCACTGCAGATTTTCATGGCTCAGCTGATTTCTGTGGATATGATGTGGGTTTCCCTGAGATCACCAGCAAAAAAACATGACACATTTTTTCCTTAAATTGAGTAAATCTGCTTTTCTTTTTTTTTATTTGTTTACTGAATTAAATTGAAATCCATTTGGTTCAGATTGAAATTGTACTTGATTTGATTTATATACCACCTGTCAACATTTCCAAGCGGTTTATATATTTCTTACATCTCTATTTGCTGCCTCGCTTTTATAGGTTTCTGTGGCACATTGCTGGGGAAACAGACATACAGAGTAAATACAAAAGAAATATGGCTAAGGATTAGGATAAAGTCTCCACCATAAAGTATAATATTTTGGGGGTCTTATGTTGTTGCTCTGTAAGCTTTGATGTAATACCTGTGGTGTGGCAGTTTAAAACTAGCAGCTATCTGTGGCATCCTGCTGGTTGCTGTGCCAGTCTATGATTGGCTCCATGTATGCTGACTTTGTCTTCATAGTTCTTGCTGAGATCTTCTATCATGATGTATGGTTTATTGGAAACTGGAAAATAACAAGGGACCACTGCAAACAATACCTATAATTAACAAAACCTGCTTAAGCATATTCATGTGTTAAACTTAATTTAAAAGTGATTTCAGAAACAAAGCTTTTATTCTGCTTTTAAATGTATGAGCTATAACCTTACAATTAATGTTATAGAGTGCAGCACAGAACTGGATATTGTCATTGTGCTTGATGGCTCAAACAGTATTTACCCGTGGGAGAGTGTGACTGAATTTCTAAAGAGCCTTCTGGAAAAAATGGATATAGGCCCAAAGCAAACCCAGGTATGATGATACAAATTTATAGTACTCAGTTTGCAAGATTGCAGTATGCCTGTATATTGGCATATGATATTGTCTTTTGTCTGTGTGAAAAAGTAGAAACTGCCTAGGATTGGTTGTCACATATAAACATATGACTTGAGGCACCCTTTTTGCTGCAGAGAGCCAGAAGAGGGCCTGAACAAGTGCCTAAAATAAAGGCAAATAACATACATATGAGTTATAATGAAGTAAATCTTATCTGCTGTGCTTTGAGCTACAGAATACAGTACATTAACTGTGAAATTTCATCAAGCATGTATGAACCTCAGTATCCCCCTTGCAATATGGAAAGTCACTGAAATGACATCTGCAACATCAGGAACTGGAGGGGGGAAATCATATTGAGCATGTGTATTTTGAAATAACTAGAAGATCTAGTGGAAATACAGGCACTTATATAGCCGGATCTGTTTGGCAGGCTACATGAGGGACCTGGTAAGTTCACTATTATGGTAACTATTTAGATCATACTATGGTAATAGAATCTAACTAGCAGCTGATTCTGCAAGTTCTATAATTAACTAGAAATCATATCAGGAAAGGAAGTCCTTCTTTATTGGAGTGTTCTCTACTTTCACCGTGTTTTAGGTTGGAATAGTACAGTATGGAGAAAATGTTACCCATGAGTTTAGCCTGAATAAGTATGGAACAACTGAAGAAGTGCTAAGTGCAGCAACGAAAATAGTTCAGCGAGGTGGACGTCAGACTATGACAGCCCTGGGAATAGATGAAGCAAGGTACGATGTGTGAATGCAGACATTGCAAGAAAAGACTTAAGTAAAGCACGGTTAACAAGATCCGAATGCAGATTTAATAACTCTGTTTCAGGTTTTAGCATACAACTTGCTTATTAATTGATTTTACATTTTTGAGGGGCTTAAAGATCCATGCAAACAAATGCAAGAATATTGACTGATTCATATCTTCCAACAAAGTCTTTTTCTTTGTCAATTATTGGGAAGTTAGGTGGAGGATTTGCTATATGTGAGTGAATGTTCTGTGTGCAAGAATAGTGCCCGCGATAAAAAAAAAAAAGGCCACCTGGACAGGCTGCTGCTGAAAGAGAGAGAAAGAGAGAGAGAGAATGTCTCTGTAGAGACTCATAAAATAGTTAACTATTTATACCACTGTAAAATTGGGCACTAGTAACTCGGGGTGAGGTTTGTGGGGTGTGGTGGGTCCTGGGGGGGGCAATTGGACATGCACCTTAATACATACAAACAGCCCAGTTACCACCAGTTGTTACGAGGAGAGGTGGACCCCTGGGCCGAGATGAAGTTGGTACCACCTATAGAAGGCCTGCAATAGGTCCTCATCGTCTGGAGGTGGAAGCAGGTGGTAGAGACCCAACCGGACCTTCACCTATACTAGCCCTCATTTCCCGCAAGTTGAGCCCTTGGGTGCCGGGGCCAGCAGGACTTAGGAGCAGGTCTCCAGATGAAGAAGATCCTGAAGACAGAAGGCAGAAGCGAGGTCAGACGAACCAGAGGTTGGAGCCGGTGGCGAGCAGGAGAATCCAGGGATAGGCCAGAGGACCACCGTATTCCCTGGAAGGACTGCTTGGGAGGCAGCCAACAGGATACATGCTGGTTCAATGATGTAACCGGGAGGGTCTGGGTTATCTTAGAGCTCCAAAGACCAGGAGAGGGCGTCAGCCCTGATGTTCTTGGCGGCTGGCCTGTACTTCACCACAAAATTGGGTAAAAAACAGGTACCAATGAGCTTGGCGGGCATTTAGATGCTGGGCATGGTGAAGGTGCTCCAAGTTCTTGTGGTCGGTATAGACAGTGATGGTATGCTGTACACTTTCCAACCACTCTTGTCATTCCTCAAAAGCCAGTTTTTTGGCCAGGAGCTCCTTATCCCCGATGGCATAACCTCTCTTCGCAGGAGAGAACTTATGGGAAAAGTAGGAGCAGGGATGGAAAGTTCCCTTAGCAGTGAGCTGGCCCAGGACTTCCCCGACTGTGATGGAAGATGTGTCAACCTCCAGGATGAAAGGGCACATGGGATCTGGATGAAGGAGGCAGGGCGTGGGATCTGCATGACAGAGCCCTCGTTCCCTGCAGGTTGAGCCCTTGGTTGCTGGGGCCAGCAGGACTTAGGAGAGGGTCTCTGGATGAAGACGATCCTGAAGACAGAAGGCGGAAGCGAGGGTGGACATACCAGAGATCAGAACCGGCAGCAAGCAGGAGAATCCAGGGATGGGCCAGAGGTCAGGGCAGGCAGCTAGCAGAAGAAACGGTGAGCAGGCAAACACTTAGGGCAGGCAGTAGACAATGTAAAATCCAGGGACGAGCCAAGTCAAGAACCAGAAGAGCAAGCCAAGGGAACGAAGAACCGGAACAGGGACAAGACTACACGGAGCAGGAGCAGGAACACACAGAGCAGGAACAGGACCAAGAGTAGGAAGGCATGGAGCAGGAGCAACCAGCAGCTCTGAGCAGAGTGGGACCTGTTACTGAGGCAAGGATGGGGCAGCAGTAGCTGCCCTAAATAGGACCTGAGAGAAATGTCAACATCTGGGGCCGTGGGAGGTTTTTTCCACCGCAGCTCCTTTAAATCTATTTGCGATCTGTGCACATGCGCCTAGCAGCAGCAGAGGCCGGTGGCAGCAGGATCGGCTCCCCGCCGCGCTGGAGGGTGGTGATGGCAGAGGCTTGGGGGGCCGTGAGAGAGGCCTGGACTGGCTCGGCTGGTTACCGCAACACTAGTGAAGATTTAATGCGATTTGGAGTGATGAAAGGTGAAAGAAGAGTAGATTTGTACCATGTTCTCTCTACCTAGCTTGATGCACTATCTACCTAGCTGTAATCAAGCTAGGTAGAGAGAAAACATGGTAAAAAATCTACTCTCCTTTCACCTTTCATCACTCCAAATCACATTAAATCTTCACTGATGATAACTGTGCTGTGTTCGTATGTATGACTGTGCTTGTTAAACTGCCCCCCAAACACAACTCACACAACAAACCTCACCCCGAGTTCATAATGTCCCCTCTTACAGTGGTATAAAAAGTTCATAAATCAGTGGCCCTCCACAGAGGCTCTCTCTCTCTCCTCCCCTCCCCTCTCACCTCCCGAAATAGGATTTGTGATAAATCCCATTTCGGCTATAACACACAGCTATTGCAGGCAAAATGCCAAGAATAAAAGTGTAGCTAAATCCTACAATAGCACGTGTTACATTATCACGTGCAATGTTAAACAGCCCTCATTTTCGTTTACTCTGCCCAAACCCTTCCCACTTGAATACATTTTTCAAATTTGCATATGCATTTTGCGATGCGATATTTATCGCATGCATTATGGTGTTATCGCAGGCGTTAGGGCCCTAGCCCATGCTAATGCCATAATGCGATTTGATGAATGTCCCTGTTGGTCAGAAAAATAAAAAGTGTATTTGGGATGATGTTTCCATTTTTCATATTTATCCCCTTTTCTTTTGTTTATTTTTCTGACTATGCTGTGATGATTGTCCAAAATACAGTATTATATATCTTCTAATTTAAAGATATAGGGACCTATGCACTAAAGGTTAGCATGTACATTAAAGCCATTTGGAAAGCGCAAAAAATAGCATGCTCTGCAATAATGCTCTAGCATGCACACTCAATGGGTCCCCAATGTCTTTAGAGGGTATCTGCAAACATTAGCAACTACTCACATTTAAAGAAAGGAAAATCCTATGCTAATGAGTTATTAGCGAGCATGTAGAAATAGCATGATATGTTCTCTTTGAGTGTGCAGTGAGGAGAAGGAAGGGGATGTGTTTCATTCTATTTTTGTTTCACTTCATTCATTTTTTTTTTTCATTTTTCTTTCCTTAAATTTTTTCTTTCTTTGTTTTTTATCATCACATGCTATTTTCCAATAGTGTGCACTAAAACTTGACCCACCAGAGCTATCCACCGGCAACTAAATCCACTGCAAGTTTATCAAAAAGCCCTCCCATGCTTGCCGACCCTTTCCCCTCCGATTTTATCCCACAGCTATGGGTCCAAAAGGCGTAATTCTCAGTCACTCATGCGTAGTCAGTGCCATATTGCAAAATACCTGTTGACTCCTACAGGTGGGAGGTCTTGGGTCAGTCAGTGCCTTTTCAGAATATGGCACTGGTGAGGCAGGAGTGGCCTCGGTTGCTTCTGCCCCCTTTGGACCCACTGCAATAAGGTAAGTTGTGAGAGAGAAGCTTGGGGTCGGTGGGATGATGGGATGCCCAGGGGAGCTTTAAAAAAAAATGTCATGGCAGATTTAATCAATAGGATAGAGGGAGCTTTGTAAACAAAACAAAGGAAAAACAAACAAAATTTTCATTTTAAATGAAAGAACATCCCTAATGCTCTCCTCCACCCAGAATCTTATGTGGCCCACTAAAATGTAACACCTGTCCTGGGCTAGATTTTACATTTTTTTTGCATATCCAGCAACTCTTGAAATTTCACTTGCTAACTGGCCCAGAGTGGAAGGGTGGGTTACCGTGTGGATTTTATCTTTTCTATCCACCAATCAAGTGTCCCCCAACCTAAAGGCATTGCAGTCCTCTTCCCCAACATCCTGATGCAGCAAGGTGCCTCACCCAACAAGCCAAGAGTATTGGGTTCCCTCCCCCCCCCCCTTAGACCCCAACCCATCCCACCTCTCCAGAATATTGATTTATTTTTCCACAAGGTTGCCACCCTGAATGGCACCTTCGCAGAAGGGATGGGAAAGCCCACCACTGCATCTGCCAAATGACATCAAAATAGTCACACTTCATCACTGTCATGTGGGTCAGACAGTACCGGGATGGTGGGGAGTTGGTGGGGGGCAAATCTTTAGGGGGCTGTTGGTCTGTGTGTGTGTGTGTGTATGTGTGTATGGGAAAGTTAGGGTTTCATTATGGGAGGGACTTGATAATAGTGGAGGGGAGTCTTGATGTAGCATGGTGGAGCCTTCAGGACAGAATGTAAAATTGATTTGTTGCTGGGGGGATGATAGGGCCAGTTAGCACAAGGGGATATCACTTTGGAACAGTTAGAATGAGGGATTCTTCAATTCATCATATGCACATTAAACCTTTTCAATTAGTATTCAGGCTGATGTTGTGTTATCACTCTGCGGCAAAAATATTTGTGGCAGTGAGCTAAAATTTAGTGCGTAAGATGATAGGTAGTATATTGGCATGCATGCTAAATTTGTAGGACATATACTCAAAAAGCTTTTTAGCATGAGTTTTGGTGCATAGGTCCCCTGAATTAACATAGTTGACTTTGGTATGCATGAGTGTCAGCAAGGTATTGATAATGTGGTGCGATTTTTCTTCACTTTTTCTAAAATATCTATATTAATTAAAAATGAGTCAACGATAACTCTCTTGTTTTGAGGCATATATTCATAATCCCTTGAAAAGCATGGCCTTAAATCGTAGAATGGATCCAACAGTGATCATAATGTAATAAAATTTGACATAATCCCTATAGGGCAGATACTAAGGAAAACTACTGCAGTAGCATACGGCTATAAAAAGGTAGACTATGATAAAATGAGCAAATTTGTTAGAAAAAACTGGAGCAATCCAGAAGGTTAAAAACATGCAGGTGATATATAGACAGTTTAAAGTTATCATCCTTGAGGCTCAGATAAAATCTATTCCATGCATCAAAAACGGTTGAAGGAAAACCAGTTGATGCAATTTAATAGTGAGATGAAAGAGGCAATTAAAGCCAAAAGGGCATCATTCCAAAAATGGAAAGCAGACCCAAATGAGGAAAATAGCGAAGAACATAAGCACTGACAAGTCTGATGTCAAAAAGTAATTAAGCAGGCTAAGAGAGAATTAGAAAAGAAGATTTATATTGAAATAAAAATAAGTAACTAAAACCTTTTCAAGTACATTCAAAGCAAAAGGTCTGTGACAGAGACAGCTGAGCTGCTAGATGACCAAGGAGTGAAAAGCGTGGTCAAGGAAGACAAGGAAATAGAGAAAAACTACATGAATTCTTTGCCTCCGTCTGTACTGAGAAGGATGTCTGGATTATGACTAGATGGAATCACTGTGAAGCTAGAGGATATAACAACTCAGATTGACGGACTAAAGAATAACAAATCACCAGGACAAGATGATATTCATCTCAGAGTTCTGCAGGAACTCAAAATGAAATTACAGACCTGTTTCTGTTGATTTGCAACCTATCATTGAAAACAGCCATGGTACCAGAAGACTGGAGGGTAGCCAATATGATGCCAATGTTTAAAAAGGGCTCCAGGGGTGATCTGGGAACCTATAGACTAGTGAGCCTGATGTTGGTACTAGGGAAAATGGTTGAAGCTGTTCTTAAAAATCAAATTACTGACCACAATCACAGACATGGGGAAGAATCAACATGGGTTTTGAAAAGGTAAGTCTTGTCTTACCAATTTACCAGATTTTTTTTGAGGTTGAAAATAAACACTTGGACAAAGATGAGCCAGTTGATATAATTATTTATTATTTATTTATTTTCTACCTTTTTGAAACTTCAGAGTGGATTACATTTAGGTGCGGTAGGCATTTCCCTATCCCCAAAGGGCTTATAATCTAGGATGGCAACTTTTAAACTGATGCGTGGGTGCACATGTGTGTACATTCATTGGCCCATGCCCAGGTACACAACAATTATATAAAATATGCGTGTATATGTGCGCATGTTATAAAATAGATTTTGAACGAATGCGCAATCCGCAACGTGTAGGTCCCTATTCGTTGCATTCGTGGTGTCCTGAAACCTATGGCGAACACCCACAAATGCAATGTATCATGAACGAATAAAACCCCCACCCTCCTGACCTCCCCCCAAGACTTGCCAAAAGTCCCTGGTGGTCCAGCGGGGGTCCTGGAGTGATCCCCTGCACTCGGGCCGTTGACTGCCGGTATTCAAAATGGCGCTGATAGCCTTTGCCCTTACTATGTCACAGGGGCTACTGGTGCCATTGGTTGGCCCCTGTCACATGGTAGGAGCAATGGACTGCCGGAGCCATCTTGTGCTCTTACCATGTGACAGGGGCCAACCAATGGCACCGGTAGCACCTGTGACAAGGGATAGAACTTCCCAACTTGGTGCATGTATTTCCTGGTTTTGGCATGTGCTACGCTTTTAAAATTTGACTTTAAGTTTATACTTAAGGCAATAATGGGTAAAGTGATTTGCCCAAGGTTACAAGGAGTGGCAGTGGGGTTTGAACATTGATTTCCCTGGTTTGGATTTTCAGAAGGCATTTAACAAGTCCCTCATGAGAGATTCCTAGAATCTGGGCTAATTAGCTTGTTTATAAATGAATTAGCTTGTTTATAAATGAAGTGACCAAAGTTGCAGATTATAAAAAAAAACAGCAGCAAATTCTGAAGGACCTTGTGAGACTAGGAGACCAGGCTTTTAAATGGCAGGTGCAATTTAATGTGGACAATTGCAAAATAATGAATGAAGGGAACCAATCACAGGTACACAGTGCTGGGTTTCGTGTTAGGAATCACCAGCAGGAAAAGGATCTCGGAATCCTTGTGGGCAATACCTTGAAATCTTCAGCTCATGTGCAGGGGCGGTTAAAAAGACAAATAGAATGTTAGAAATTATTTGAAAAGGAAAAGAGAACAAGCCTGAGTATATCATAATGTCTTTACATAGATCCATGATACATCCACACGTTGAGTACTGTGTGTAGTTCTGGTTGCTGCATCTCAAAAAAGTCATAGCGGACATAGAAAAGGTTCAGAGAAGGAAGACAAAAATAATAAAGGGGATTGAAAAGGTCTCTTATGGAAAACTGTTAAACAGATTAGAGCTCTTTAACTTGGAAAAGAAATGAATGAAAGGGGATTTGATTGAAATGTATAAAATCATGAATGGGATAAAATGGGTAAATAGGGAATGGTTATTTACCCTTTCAAACAACACTAGAACTAGGGGAAACGCCATGAAACTAGCAACCAGCAGATTTAAAACAAATCATAGGAAGTATTTTTTCATTCAGTGCACAAGCAAGCTGTGAAATCCATTGCCGGAAGACCTGATCAAGGCAACTAACATATTCAAAGGAGGATTGGACAAGTTCTTAATGGAAAAATCCATAAACAGTTATTAGGTAGGTAGACTTGGGAAAACCAATGCTTATCTCCATGGGAGTGGGATACAAGAAAAATAAGAATATAAGAGATGCCATACTGGATCCGACCAAGGCTCCATCAGTCCCAGTATCCTGTTTCAAACAGTGGTCAATCCAAGTTACAAGTTTTGGCAAGTACCCAAACATTAAACAGATCCCATGCTACTAATGCCAGCAGCAAGCAGTGGCTATTTCCTATTGATTATGGACTTCTCCAGGAACTTGTCCAAAACTTTTTTAAACCGAATTACACTAACTACCTAAACCACATCCTCTGGCAATGAATTCCAGAGCTTAATTGTGTGTTGAAAGAAAAATAATTTTCTTCCATTTATTTTAAATGAGCTATTTGCTAACTTCATGGAGTGGCCTCTAGTCCTTGTGTTATCCAAAAGAGGAAATAACCGATTCACACGTACCCATTCAAGTCCTTTCATGATTTAGTAGACCTCTATTATATCCCCCCTCAGCCATCTCTTCTCCAAGCTGAACAGCTCTAGCCTTTCCTCATAGGGATGCCATTCCATGCCCTTTATAATTTTGGTCACCCTTCGGTTTCTCCAGTGCAACAATATCTTTTTTGAGATGTGATGACTAGAATTGCACATAAAATTCAAGATATGGTCTCATCATGGAGCAATACAGAGGTATTATGACATCCTCCATGTTATTTGCCATTCACCTCTTAATAATTCCTAACATTCTATTTGGTTTTTTGACTGTCACAGCACACTGAGCTGACAATTTCAATGTAATATTATCCACTATGATGCCCAGATCTTTTTCTTGTGTTGTAATTCCTAACATGGACCTAACATCATGTAACTACATCATGGGTTATTTTTCTCTAGATGCAAAACCTTGCACTTGCCCACATAATATTTCATCTACATCCAATCTTTTAGTCTCACAAAGTCCTCCTACATTTTATCACAATCTGAATAATTTTCTGTCAAATGCAAATTTGATCACCTCACTTGCCATTCTCCTTTCCAGATAATTTATAAATATGTTAAAGAGCACCGGTCCAAGTACAAATCCCTGAGGCATTCCACTGTTTTTTTTTCCACTATGAAAACAGACCTTTTAATCCTAATCTCTCTTTCCTATCTTTTAAACAGTCTGCAATCCACTAGAGGACATCATCTCCTATCACATGACTTTTTAGTTTTCTTAAAGGTTTCTCATGAGGGACTTTATCAAACGCCTTTTGAAAATCCAAATATACCACATCTACCGGTTCACCTTTATCCACATGTTTATTCACCCCTTTGAAAAAAATGTAGCAGATTTGTGAGGCAAGACTTTCCTTGGGTAAATCCATGCTGGCTGTGTCCCATTAAACCATGTCTTTCTATATTTTCTGTGATTTTAGTCTTTATAATATTTTCCAAGATTTTCCCAGCACTGAAGACAGGCTCACTGATCTTTAGTTTCCCAGATCACTTTTCAAGCCCTTTTTAAATATTGGGATTACTTTAGCCACTTTTTAGTCTTCAGGTACAATGGATATTTTAATGATAGATTACAAATTACTTGTAATAGGTCTGAAATTTCATTTTTGAGTTCTTTCAGAACCCTGTGGTGTTTACCATCTTGTCCAGGTGATTTTCTACTCTTCAGTTTTTCAATCTGGCCTTCTATATCTTCCAGGTTCACTGTTATTTGTTCAGTTCATCTGAATTGTCACCCTTGAAAACTGCTTCCATAATTGGTGTCTCCCCAACATCCTCATTAGTAAACACTAAAGCAAAGAATTCATTTAGTCTTTCCATGATGGCCTTAACTTCCCTAAGAGCCCCTTTAAACCCTTGATAATCTAACGGTTCAACCGATTCCCTCACAGGCTTCCTACTTCAGATATATTTTAAAAAGTTTTGATTATGAGTTTTTGCCTCTTTAGTCAACTTTTTTTCAAATTCTTTCTTAGCCTGTCTTATCAGTTTTACATTTAACTTGCCAATGCTTATGCTTTTTCATATTTTCTTCAGGTGGATCCTTCTTCCACTTTTTGAAGGAAAATCATTTGGCTAAAATAGCCTCTTTCACCTCATCTTTTAACAGTGCCAGCAATTGTTTGGCCTTCCTTCCACCTTTCTTATTGCATGGAATATATTTGGACTATGCTTCTAAGTTTGTTTTTTTTTTAACAATGTCCACCCCTCTTGCACACTCTTAACCTTTGTAGCTGCACTTTTCAGTTTTTTTCTATTTTTCTAAAATAGATCAGCTAGTGGGGATCTGACCCATACATGTGTCCCAGTCTGGCCACTGTCAGAGAGAGAGTGTTGTGCTCCATGGACTTTGGTCTGATCCAGCATGAAATTCTTATGTTCTTGTGTTATTTAATTTACCTTAGAAAAATAAGAACATAAATGTTCATTGCAATTATGTACTAAGGATTACACAATCTGCAAAACATTCCAGATGGATATGCTACATAAAAAAAACCAAATGTATATTTATTATATTTTCTGCTTTGTTTCTATTTTAGAAAAGAAGCTTTTACTGAGGAGCGTGGTGCACGGAGAGGTGTGAAAAAAGTTATGGTTATTGTAACTGATGGAGAATCTCATGACAACTTCAGATTAAAATCAGTTATTCAAGAATGTGAAAATGATAACATTCAAAGATTTTCTATCGCAGTAAGTAACATAACGAAGCCGAACTTCTTGTCACTTGAGTGTCCTTTTTTTCAGTGTAATTTGTATTGGCACTTAATATCTAATATATATATGAAGTGATGCATAGGAAACCAATGAATTTTACATGCACAAAGGGAAAAAAATTCTAAACAGCATATTGCATAACAAATACACATTATAGATAGGAGTGGAGGACAAAAAAGAAACTTAAAAAAAGCAATATAAGAAATAAAGGCATAACTAAAAATATCTTGTAAGTAAAGGGGTCTCAGAGTAGGATAACCTAGAACATTAAAAAATGTATTCCACTCACTAGAAGTCTGAATATAATGAATAATAAGTAATACAAATGATCATCATGAAGAAAATGCCAACTGCATATATATATATATCATGTATCTAAAGTCATTCTTATAATCATTGGTCAATGGTCAGTTGGTCCAGGCAAATATATTTCTCTTGGAAATATCTTGGAACTTATCTTTTTGGTATTTTATGAATACAAATTAAATCATATCTATGGTAGTTGTCTTCTTCTTGCCAAACAACCCACCCAGCACCAACCCAGTGTTTCAATAACAACTCCATCTGCATCAGAGGTACAAAACATGAGTAAATATGTCAGCTCACAATATCACATGCGGAAATATTCTGATTATGCCACAAGGAGAAACTCATCTTGAAAGAAACTGAGTTGCAAATACATACATAGGGGCAGATTTTTAAAAAATACGCGAGCGCGTACTTTTGTTCGCGCACCAGGCGCGAACAAATGTACGCTGGATTTTATAAGATACGCACGTATCTTATAAAATCCGGGGTCGGCTCGCGCAAGGGGGTGCACATTTGTGCAACCTGTGCGCGCCGAGCACAGCGTGAGCTGCATGTTCCCTCCGAGGCCGCTCCGATTTCGGAGCGGCCTCGGAGGGAACTTTTCTCCGCCCTCCCCCCACCTTCCCCTACCTAACCCAACCCCCCCCGGCCCTATCTAGACCCCCCCTTACCTTTGTCAGCAAAGTTACGTAACTTTGCATGCGTCGCCGGCAGCCCCGCTCCGTCCTCCGGTCCCGGGGGCTGGTTCGGAGGCCTCGACCACGGCCCCGGGCCCGCCCCCGAAACGCCGGGGCACGCCCCCGAAATACCACGTCTTTTCGGGAACGCCCCCGGACACGCCCCCTCCCTCCCCTTTTCGAAAGCCCTGGGACTTACGCGCATCCCGGGGCTTTACGCGCGCCTGCGGCCTATGCAAAATAGGCGCACCGGCGCACGAGGGCCTTTTAAAATCCGCCCCATACTGTTTTGCCTATAAAGAACAGGTATGTACTTGGAAAAAACATTTTTTGTTTTTCAATTTCATAATTGGGATTTTTTTCCCACGAATTTCATTAATCTTTTTCATTTTTGTAAGTTTACAAAAACAAAACCTAGAAATGGATTTAATGGGACTTCTCGAGGCTTCTCTACCACCCAACTCGCCCACCTGAAAAATACTGGGACCAGGATCCTCAATGACCCCCACTTTCCCGGTCCGGTGGGGTTCCGTAGAAGAGGCCTAGGCCCAGGCTGAAGCCTTGGCTTTGCATTGGCCTAAGCTATGGGAGATCACAGTCCTGATGCCTAGGCCTAGGAATGATGTCAGGACCTAGATCGGATGCTGGGCCTCAGATTTAGCCTAGGACCAGGTCCAAAACCGGATCCTAGCCCAGAGATTCAGTTCTGATGTCTTGGCTTTGCTTTCTGATCCTGCTTTGATTCCTAAGTACCTTGCCCAGCTTGTCTTACCCAGTGAAGCTTGTTCTGTCCTAGGTTTTCTTTCATTCTGGTCCATCTCTAGCCTATTCGGTACCAACCTCTGCCTTAGATCCAGATTACCTTCTTGCCTGCTGCCTAGCACTGACCTCTGCTTTGGACCCGCATAACCCTCTTGCCTGCTGCCTGACCTCAGCTATGAACCTTGCTTATGCTGTGTTTGCTGCCTGCCTTGACCTCTGGCTTGCTTCTGGTA
This sequence comes from Rhinatrema bivittatum, assembly GCF_901001135.1. NCBI lineage: Eukaryota > Metazoa > Chordata > Amphibia > Gymnophiona > Rhinatrematidae > Rhinatrema > Rhinatrema bivittatum. The sequence goes on along the minus strand of NC_042615.1, from coordinate 731,733,628 downwards.
ATTGTCTAACTGCAACCTGTCCTGACATTGGCCTTGCCCAGACTCATACTTTTTATATGCCCTGTGGGACTCTCGCCTAAGTCCTGCTGGCTTCTGGAATCCAAAGGCTCAATCTGAGGGGAACGGGGCTGGTATAGGTGAAGCTCCAGTCTAGTCCCAGTCCAAGACACATTTGCCAGTTGCTAGCATTTGCCTAGTGAGTCCGTTTACTAGGTTGCATCAACCACACTGCAGCATAAGGGTCCACTATCCTTACATGCTGGGGACTAGGCCTAGGCCCAACATCAGGGCCCAGCTCGGAGGCTGGGTCCCAGTGCAGAGGTCCAGTCTAGAGGCTGGATCCTGATGCAAGATCGTCAGCCCAGGGACAGGCCCAGCACAGAGGCCAATCCCTACACTAGAGCCATATCCTAGGCCCATTCACAGGCTGAGGTTCAGACCCAAAGGCTGGAGACCAGGCTGTGGTGATCCTCTTCTTTCTTCTCATCTTCTTGAAATGATGTGCTCCAGTTAAGGTGTGTCACAGTAACTTGACTCTAGCTCCTTTTTCCTCAATGGAGGAAGTAATTTTGATGTACAGCAGTTTAAATGAACATAACTCTAGCATGTCCTCTGTGAATGATGTAATTTTAGGCTGAGTTTCCAATGTCAGGATCGGACCTCCAGACCAGGGTGCAGGCATCAGAGGTTTGCCCTCAAGACAGGCTTCTGAATCAGGCCTGGGCCTAGGCAGAGGCCTTCGCCTAGGGTGAAGTCCAGGCATCAGGACCCTGCCTCAGGGGCAAATCTTTTTTTTCTTTTTCAAAAACAAAAGGTGAAAATCAATTACATTTGTCAGATATTTAATTATTTTGATTTGAAAACAAAATGAAACAAAATAGAAAACATCTCATTTCCTATTTTGTTTCTAATGAATGCTCATCCCTAATAATGATACGCAGAGCTCACAGAGACAGTGCATAGAAAAGGATTACTATAAAGTAGTTGTAAATGAATCCTTTAATGTTTGGAATTAATTATATTCTCATATGAATGACAGTACAAATCCTATCTTGCAAAAACACACGGGACATCCATTCTCTGACTATTGGAACTTATATGTGAGCCCAAATTCATGTATTCCCTGTAGGCCCATCTCCCGATTTTGGCATCTCTAACTTTTAAAATTCACCTTTAAACATAATTGCAAGATCTTTAGATTTTTAGTCTACCTCACACAAAATGGGGGTAGTTTTCAAAGCCATTTACTGACATGAAAACACTGATTTATGCACAGGAATAGCTGTTCTAAAACCGACCCATGCTCAATGCACGTAAAATGCACCCAGTTTTGCGTGTCATTTTATGTGTACATATAAGAAGCTTTCCAGGTGGCGGAGTTGTGGTGGAGTGGGCACTTCTGGGCATATGTTTAGATTTTAAAATGTGTGTGCAAGTGCATAAGTGTACCCACATAAGTTATGCCCTACGAAGAGGAGGTGCAACTTTACATGAGTGATTGTGTGCATATACCCTGCCAATTATCTGAGTATTTTTAAAGCAAACTTCTGCGTGTAAGTCCACTTTGAAAATACTCAGTAAAGTGACATCTGCATGTACCCAAAAACTTTGTACTCTAACAGGCTAATTTTAAAATTCTCTGGAATTGTTCAGTATGATCAATAATTTACTGGAACCTAAACATGCAGATGCAGGAAAATATTTCCCCTCACGTTTTTGCTAATTTTATACAGTAGAAGGCTGATTCTTTAACTCACCAGGGAATTCCCCTAGATGCCAGCAACTGTGTTGCATTATGCCCTGAAGCTGAATCTAGTGACCCTAAATAGGAGACATTTGAGTATGTATCTATCATCCAGTGAAGTAAATGTTTTGCTTTGTCAGTTAAAAAGGTCTCATCATCTTGACCCATGTCCATCTTAGGTATTATGTATTTTAAAAGATGATGCAATTGAGCCCCTCATCAAAATTATTAATTTATCTCTGAATGAAGGAAGGCAGGAAGAGGAAGTCTGCAGGACCCTGGACAGCGGTCCTGCAGACGCTGAAGCAGGGAGGAGCATGAGCTGGGCCGCAGGCAGGCCCCATCATGGGAGGCGGCTTCCCTGCCGCAGGAAGGAGCACGGAGGGCGGCTCCTGCCGCTTGAAGACAATGAATGCCCGTGGGTCCTGCCGCGGTGAAGGTGGAACAAGCGCAACCTCGGCCAGCCACAGGAGCAGCAAAGATGGTGGCTTCAGGCTGTGGAAGAAGAGACTGGCTCGCGGCGGCTCCTGCCGCACAGGAGCATGGCGGCACGGCCCGCCATGCCAAGGAAAGCATGGGCGGTCTCTGGACCGTGAGGGAGCGGCAGCTTTGGCCTCCAGGCCACGGAACGGAGCAGAGTCTTCGGGGCGGCCTCCGCGCTGAGGAGGTAAGAGCCTGCTCGCGGCCCTGCCGCAAGCAGGATCGCAACAGGAACCAGTCATCTGTTCAGTTTTAAAGAAGAAATACCTCCCCCCCCCCCCAATCAAGTTGATAGTTACTGACCAATTTCCAACCTTTAAACTTTGGAGAAGTTACTGGAAAAGATTGTTTTTAAGAAAATGATGAGTGTATCTCTAACCAAAAAGTCCTACACAGCAATCAGTGTGATTTTAGGATGAATCACAGTTCTGAAAGTTTAATTTCAATAAATGATTACAGCAAAAACTGTAGATGCTGGATCTTCTGTTGTTGCTATATTTTTTTTAGACATTTCTGCCACATTTGAGTCCGTCAAGCATGAAATATTATTAACTAGATTAACTGATTTGGGGATTACTGGCAAGACCTTCAGCTGCTTTGTTTCCTACCTGTCTTCTAGGGAGCAGCAGGTGAAAATGAGCAATTCTTGATCCTCTCAGTTCCGCAAGGATCATATTTATTTTCTATTTGATAATTTCATTACTCCTTTATGCGTATTGTTAGGATCTTGCAACGTTACTTTTAGATGCTGCGCTGATGACATTCAGTTGTATTTCCCAGTTCATGACAGGGTTCCCTGCACTCTTGATCAGATACAGGAATGTTTAATGCTAGTCACTGACTGGATGATGCTAAATGCTTTAACTAATGTGGCAAAAAGTGAAGCTCTCGGGATTGCAGGATCCCTGAATTTGAATTTCAAGGGGAGAAGATTACGTTTTCAGAAAATGTGTGTACTTTGTGTATCTTGGAGGGTCGCCTGGACCTAGTGTCCGATCAGCCAGGGTAATATGGGCCCAGGCACGCTCAGGGAGCAGGCCCGGGTCCACGGCGGCTAGTGGGGGGGGGGGGGGGGGGGGGTCAGATGCGGGCCAGGCAGAAAAGAGTTAGGTCAGGGGAGGGGGGGGGAGCTGGAGGCGAGGAGTTGAGGGGGAGCGATCAGGCTCCGGGCTAGACGGCCCGGGATTGGGAAGTCGTGGGAGCTGATGTGGTGCTGGATGGCTGTGATAGGCCAGCCAGCATGAGGTCAGCAATGGTTAGGAGGGGGCTCTGAGGGAGCGTGCCGCAGGCGCAGTTGCTCGGGGATGTCTTGCCAGCCAGAGGGTCTTTTCCCTCCCACCCACCTTTCTTCTTTTGTGGTTGTATTGTGGGATTGTTTGTCGCAGTGGGGGGGGGGGGGGGGGGGTGGAGTTGTTGTGGATGGCCCAAGCCGCTACAGCTTATATTTGTTATCTGTTAAAATGGTTACCTGCTACAATTTTTTGATGGTTGACAACTGGGACAGTTGTCGGGTACGGGCTCCTTGCTGGGAGGTGGCGGGGATCCATTGGCCTGGCTCCTTGCTGGTTAGTGGCGAGGGTCCACCGGGTTGGCTTCTTGCTGGGAGGTGGCGGGGGTCTGAACTCGGTGTAAGGGCTGCAGGGACGAGCCGTGTGGCTGGTGCTGGGGAAGCGGCGGAAGGTCGGGGGATTTATTATTTGCAAATGGTGTATGTTATTTGCGAGGCTTAGGCCTCCCTGGTGTTGTTAAAGCTGCGACCCTCTTAACCCAAACTATGGTCTGTGTGGTCATTGATTTGTAAAAGGGCGGATGTGAGCGAGTGATGTCCTGGCTGCCCATATTATCCCTTGGACTTTGCAGCTTTTATGCAAAGTGGATTTTATGTAAGTGGATTTTAAAAAATGCACGAGGGTCATTCCAGTTTGTTTTTTTAATATTATGGTCTTCAAGACCCCTCTGGTTCTTCATCCTGCACGCTCCCCAGTTGATTTAGACCTCTCACTCCCTAAATCTTGAGATCTACTAACTTGCTCCTCATTAGGGAGCAGCAGTAAAGTTACGCAGCTAACAAGCTGACGTGCAGCGAGGTCTCCAGTTTTAAAATATTGAGTTACAAGTGTAAGTATTGGCCCTTCCTTGGAGCGCCCATGCTCTGCCCATGCCCTGCCCATTTTCTTCTCTCTTATTTTTGGCATGCACAGGTATATATGCACGTACTTTGCATCTTTCTAAAATTCATGTTGCTCATGGGCAGCCCACAGTCATGCCTGTGTAGGCATTTTTGTGCGAACAATGTTTTTAAAATCTCCCTCAAAGACTTTACTGCTATGTGGACTGCTTAAAAGTTATCCTCAGAATGGGTAGAAATATTGTGGGCAGTTTAATTGTTCTGGTTGCAGTCTGTATGGAATAGCTATTTAATGTAGGCTTTAATATAGTTTACCTTATATTTTGTGTTTTAGATTCTTGGCAGCTACAATAGAGGGAATTTGAGTACTGAGACTTTTGTCGAAGAAATAAAATCAATTGCAAGTGAACCAACAGAAAAGCATTTTTTTAATGTATCTGATGAATTAGCTCTGGTTACTATTGTTGAAGCATTGGGAGAAAGAATATTTGCTTTAGAAGGTAAGAAATTTGTTTATCACATGATTTTTCCAATAACTATTTTAAATCTACTTGTTAAACATTTTTAAGTTTATTACCAATTGAAAATATCATATACTTATTTCCATTAATTTTCTTATTAGCTGGCTAATAATCATGTAGTAATTTTGCATTTCTTTACATGGAAAGTAAAACAGAGAATCTAATTCTGCCTCTGAATCGATTGATAGTGTGACTACACCTTGATTTTTGTGTACAATTTTGCTCTCCCCGTCTCAAATAAGATGTAGCAGAACTAGGAAAGGTAAAGAGATGGGCGACCAAAATGATATAGGGGACGGAATGGCTGCACATGAGAAAAGGCTAAACAGAGTAGGACTCTTCAGCCTGGAAAAAAGACAGATGAGAGGGAATATAATAGAATTCTATCAGATCATGAGTGGTATGGAATGGATAAATAAGAAATAGTAATTTACTCTTTCCAATAGAACTAAGACTAGGGGATTCTCCATGAAGCTAATAATTATAGCACATTTAAAACAAATTGGAGAAAGTACTTTTTTACTCAGATCACATTTAAACTATGAAATTTGTTGCCAGAAGATGTGGAAGAAAGCATTTAGCGCAGCTTGATTTAAAAAGGGTTTAGACAAGTTCCTGGAGGAAAAGTCTATAAACCATTATTTGCTAATGTACATTTGGGAAAGTCACAGCTTTGGTTATGAGCAAGAAAGATTGGACTTATTCTTTGGGATCTTACTGGGCTCTTTTGACCTTGGATTGACCACTATTGGAGACAGATTGCTGGGTTGATGGACTTTTGGTCTTACCCAGTATGGCTTATGTACCTATATTCTTGTGATCTATTGTAATACTAATGATGCAACTTGGGGAAAGTATCAAATCAACTACACTTTAGGGCTTAATTTTCAAAAGGTTAACAAAAATAAAGGTTAGCAAATTTGTAAAAAATGTGTGTGTGTGTGTATATATATATATATATATATATATATATATACATACATACATAATGTTGCATAATGTTGCTCGGCCCGCACCCAGGCCTGCTCACCTCTCAAGGACCTCCGTGGGTCCCAGGTCGGCATCCCCAGCAGCAGCCGCGAACCCAGCTAGGCCCCGGCGTCCTGCGGCGGCGGTCGCCGAGCCTTTCTCGTACAGCCAGGCCTCATGGAGTCCCCTCGTCAAGGGTATGGAGGGTAGGCCTTTTCTAACCTGCACAGCCTCATACACAGGGTTCCCTGTGCCCTGAGCTCAGGTAGTACACAGGGTCCCACAATGTTCCTACCACTTAAAATTGAAAAAACATGAAAACACAACCCAGAGGGAAAATCCTGACCAGCTAGTGGACTGGATAAGGAAAACCCTCCCAACTCTGATCAATATCCCAAGGCAGGGTATGCCTGGCTCCTCTGACTGGGCCTAAAAAATCAACTCTACAAAATCTCTCTACTTCCTAACTGATAGCAAACCATAAGGGACTGCCTCTTGAGTTTCTGGAAAGGGCTCCTTAAAAAAAAAGCTCTCAAGGGGGATGGCCATTCCAGGCCCCTCAAAGGAAAGGGCTGCATTTGAATGATAACCTCTCCCATTCACTAACAGAGAACTGGCTCTCTGTTATACCATAACTTGTCATGTAGGTGAAAAGGCACCAAACTGAATCTGTTTCTGGCACTATCATACATATGAATTTCTATGCCACCTTCCCAAATTTTGCACAAAGTGATTACAGTGTTTTTCCAGGTAGGGTAAGACCCTTCTCACAAGAGCTTACAATCAAAGGAGTAAATTTTAAGAGTTACTCACTTCAAAAGTTACCGTCCCTCTCTGTAGTCAGATTAGGTCTAATAAAGAAAAGAGCTTTTTCTTGAGCTGCTTCTACATTATGAATGCTTTGCCATTAAGTCTTTGGCTTTTAAATGATTACTTGGTATTCCATAAACAATTATTACCTGGCTCTTTTTAAAGGCTTTTGCATAGTTCTATTACATGTTTTCAATGTTATTGTCCATTATATCACTAGTGTTTATGTTTTAATTACTTACATATGGGAAGAGATGATTTATAAATCTAAAAATAAATAGATGGAGTATAGTCTGCAACATTTTCATGGTGAATTTAATGTGCTCAATGAATGCAGGGCTCATTTTGTAATTTTCAAGGCTATTTGTTATCCAAGAGTGTGGGATGCTATCAAAAGCTTTCTTATAGTCAATCCATTCTATAGTGAGGCTTCAACTATTTATAGAGTTGGTCATAATGGCTTTATTCAGCAACAGCTGGTCTTTGCTGCCGTATACTCCTCATTCTGTTCCCATCTGTTCTATTTCTAAAATATTGTTAAGAGTCGATGTGATCACGTACTCTGTCTGCATCTATTGCAGTTATCAGGCAAACCAGATTATTATAAGATTGTAGCAAAACAAGCTATTGGTCAATAGTTTTGGGGCTTGGTATTTTGATCTCCCTTTGGAAGGAGGAATGTTCTTCCATTATTAGCCATTGTGGAATTATTTCTGGATTGATTTTTGCAATTATCCAGGTCTTGCTGGAGAGAGATTAAATATTTGAACCAAAAGTTGGGCATTCCATCTGGGCCAGAGCACGTCCAGTTTGAGGCTCGTTTTAACCTGGCTTCCAGCATCATTGTTGTAACTTTAGGCCATTCCATAATTTGATGTTTGCCTTTTCTATATTCTGTTATATGCTGGGCAAATATTCTGCATCTCTTTTGTGCTCTAAAGGATCTTCCTTCAGATTTCTCCAAAATTGTGTTGTCCTTTCGTTGGTGATGTTTTAACAGTATTTGTTTTTCCTGAATTCCCTGTGGGATTACTTTGGGTTATCTCTAAATGTTTTATTTCAGTGCCTCTCTTTTCTTGTCTGACCCCAGCCCAACACAAGCCAGCATTCTCTATCTCAGCAGAGCAAATCGGTCATAGAAGCAATAGATCTTAATGGGAACTTTGAAATTTGTTGAATACTGGCATACTCTGAATGGAAACCTTCTCCCCCACTTCAAGCATGAAAAAAGGCCCAGCAGAAGGGACGTCAGAACCTCCAGCTTCTTTCCTTATTGATGCCGTAGGACATCTATGCCAAGCACCTTCAAATTTCCTCCATAGTTCCCTCTGGTTTCTGTTCCCTGTTCATGTTGCTTTAACCTTCTCATACTGCATTTGGTGTTTTGTCCTTCACAGTAAACTGGGGAAATGATTATTCATAACAGCCACTATTAGTGCTACATTGCCCCTCTCACTGTTCCCTGGACTGCTCATGACTCTATTTAGGCTACTTTGCCCCCCTCATTTTCTTGATTTATTTATTAACTTATTTAAACAATTTATATTCTGCTAATCCACAAATCTCGGTGGATTAACATACACAAAAATATTTAACAGGAGCAATATCATGTCGAGGGATTCATACCACAGTTGGTCCTGCTTTGCTCTTCTTTTGGTGGCTAGGGCTGTTCATGACACTGTTATAGACACTCTCTGCCATTTTTAGGAATCTTGGGGTCTTCAGACCATTGTTCTTGGTTCTCTTTTCCCATTGCTTTGTGCTTTGGGGCCTTTATGACACTTTTGTTGGTACCTTTGCCCATTTTTTTGTGCATTAGGATGTTCATGCCACTGCTGGTACTTTCATGTCATTATTGTTGGTGTCTATTGCCCCTGTCATGGTACCTTGGTGTGTTCATGCTACTGTTTGTGCTGCTTTGACTATTCATGCTTTGGGGTGTTTCTTACACTGTGCTGCTTTGCCCCTATCATAGTTCCTTGTAGGAATGTCAGGGGTAAAAAATTTGTTTCGTTTTTAAATTTGTTTCAGGGAGGTTTTTCCCTACGAATTTTGATTCATTTAACGTTTAATATGTTTCTTTTGTTTAAAAAAAATATATATATATATATTTATTTATTTATTTATATTTATTTATAGCTTTTTTTTTACCGACATTCGTAAGGCACATCATGCCGGTTTACATTGAACTGAAAGGAGGAACATACAATAAAACGAAGACAGGGGATTAGGCAGGTAGGGGAGAAAAGGGAAAGGGAAGAGGAGGCGAAAGGAAGGAAGTGGAAATCAGTAAAAACTGGGTACATAGCGACTATGTACCAGAGAGAAGTGACTGCAACAAGTAACTATATACATCTTATGTATCATTATATAACATATTGGTGAGTACCTAGAGGAGCTATGTATATCCTATAAATCACTATCTTTATCAATGGAGTTCGTATGCTAAGGCTGTTCACAAAGTGCATGAGTGAAGAGGAGAGGCTGAGGAGCGGGAGGGAGGTTGAGCTAATGGTGGGAGGGAAAGCGGAGGTGAGGAGGGTCGGGCAGAAGGAAGGATGCCAAAATGGAGGTACAGTACAGGGAGAAGGTCTATGTTTGGTTTGTATTAGGGTAGGCCTGCTTGAAGAGCCATGTTTTGACTCCTTTTTTAAATTTGTGCAGGGATGGCTCTAGACGGAGGGGCGTGGGGAGGGAGTTCCAGAGGGAGGTACCATCGATGGAGAAGGCCTTTTCTCTGGTGATGGACAAATGCGCAGACTTAAGGGTAGGTGTGTGTAGGGTGCCTGCAAGGGTACTTCTAGTGGGGTGGTTAGTGGCGTGGAAGCGAGGCATTTTGTCTAGCCAGGTGTGGTTGAATTTGTGTAATGAACAATGAAGGATGGTGAGGGTTTTGTATTGTGAGTGGAAGGAGATGGGCAGCCAATCCAGGTCCTTTAAGATAGGGGTGATATGTTCTGTTTTACGGGTATTAGTTATGTCTCTGGCCATGGAGTTTTGTAGAATCTGGAGTGGTTTAATGGTGGAGGCGGGAAGGCCAAGTAGGAGGGAGTTACAGTAGTCCAGTTTCGTAAGCATGGTGGTCTGAACTACTGTATGGAAGACTTGAGTGTGGAGTAGGGGTTTGAGTTTCTTGAGGACATTTAATTTGTAGAAACCTCCTTTGAGGAGAGATTTGATGTAGGGTTTGAAGTTTAGGTGATGATCAATGAGGACACCCAGGTCTCTTACTGCATGCAACTGGTATTGGGCTGTGGTTGTGTATATCAAGCATAACCCCCAAAAAATGGAGAAAAAAAGGAAATGGGGCCTCCCAATATCCATTCCTCCCACCCAGAAAAATGCAGGGCCAGGATTCCTCCTGGGCCCTACTTGCCTGGTCCAGTGGGGATACACTGTCAAGGCCTAGGCCCAGGCCAAAGCCTTGGCCTTGAATAGGCCAATGCCATGGTAAGTTGCTGCAAACTTGGCCTAGGCTCAATACAAAGTCGAGGCTTGGAAGCCTGATCCCAATGCCTTGGCCTAGGCCTGATACTGTGGCCTTGGCCTCAACTGGAGCTTGGATCCAATTCCAGGACCTGGTCTGGAAGTAAGGCCTGACACATGGGTCTAGGCTAGAACCGGGCCCAGGCCCAGGTCAAGATTCATTTTGTTTGGGGGCCTCCTCAGTTTGTTTCAAGGCCCCAAATTAAATTAATTGGCCCTTTTTTGTTACATTTTGCAAATTTGGTTTAAATTAATGCACATCCCAGGTGTCTTGGGCTATTCATGGTGTCACTTCACCCCACTTTAAGTGTCTTGTTGTGCTCTTCCCTTTGCTGCTGATGCCTGCCTGCAAGTTTCATTAAGCTTGGAAAGAAAATCGCAATTTTTTTAGCCCAAAGTATTATTTATTGTTTTCCACATTGATTTCAATGGGAAACAACTGAATTATACATTAAAATGAATACATTAGAACATAAGAAGTCACCTTACTGGGTCAGACCAAGGGTCCATCGAGCCCAGCATCCTGTTTCAACAGTAGCCAATCCACATTACAAGTACCCAAAGCATTAAGAAGATTCCATGCTTCTAATGCCAGTAATAGCAGTGGCTATTCCATAAGGGGCAGATTTTAAAAGCACTATGTGCGTAAATCTGGCTGGATTAACGCGTGCAGGGGTTTACGTGCACCAAGCCTATTTTGCATAGGCCCGGCGACGCACGCAAGCCCCATGACACGCGTATGTCCCGGGGCTTTGAAAAAGGGGTGGGAAGGGGGCAGGGGTGTGGGCGGGGCACCGGACTGGGGGCGGGACCGAGGCCTCCGGCAAAGAGGCCGTGCTGGGGGATAGCAGCCAGCCAGCATGTGCAAGTTACGCCTGGGTGTAAATAACAAAATAAAGGGGGGGATTTAGGTAGGGCTGGAGGCGGGTTAGATTGGGGAAGGGAGGAGAAGGTGGGGGGAGTGAAAGGAAAGTTCTCTCCGAGGCTGCTATGATTTTGGAGCGGCCTCGGAGGGAACGGGGAAAGCCATCGGGGCTCCCCTAGGGCTCGGCGCACGCAAGGTGCCCAAGTGTGCACCCCCTTGTTCGTGCTGACCCCGGATTTTATAACATGCACGTGCACATGTTATAAAATCGGGTGTAGATTTGTGCGCGACGGGTTACGCGCACAAATCTACGCCCGCACGTAGATACTAAAATCTGGCCCTAAGTCAACTTGTTTAATAGCAGTTAATGGACTTCTCCTCTAAGAATTTATCCAAACCTTTTTTAAACCCAGCTACAATAACTGTCCTAACCACATCCTCTGGTAACAAATTCCAGAGTTTAATTGTGTGTTGAGTGAAAAAGAATTTTCTCTGATTACTATCATGTTGCATTTAAATGTGCTACTTGCTAACTTCATGGAGTGCCCCCAAGTCCTTCTATTATCTGAAAGAGTAAATAACTGAATCACATTTACCCGTTCTAGACCTCATGATTTTATAAACATCTATCATATTCCCCCTCAGCTGAACAGCCCTAATCTCTTCAGCCTTTCCTCATAGGGAAGCCATTGTATCCCTTTTATCATTTTGGTCACCCTTCTCTGTACCTTCTCTAGTGCAACTATATCTTTTTTGAGATGCGGCGACCAGAAATGTACAGGGTGTTTAAAAAAGATGGACCCGATTTGAAATTGCTATATCTCTATTTGGGTCCATCATTTTGATACACCCTGTACACAGTATTCAAGGTGTAGTCTCACCATGGATTGATACAGAGGCATTAAGACATTTTCCATTTTATTCTACTTTTCCTTCCTAATAATTTCTAACATTCTGTTTGCTTTTTTAATTGCCACAGCACACTGAGCTGATGATTTCAATACATTATCCACTATGACGCTAAGATCTTTTTCCTAGTTGGTAGCTCCTAATGTGGAACCTAACATCGTGTAACTACAGCATGGGTTATTTTTCCTTATATACATTTGCATTTGTCCTCATTAAATTTCAGCTGCCATTTGAATGCCCAATCTTCCAGTCTTGCAATGTCCTCCTGCAATTTATTACAGTTTGCTTGGGATTTAACTACTCTGAATCATTTTGTATCATATGCAAATTTGATTGCTTCACTCGTTGTATTCCTTTCCAGATCATTTATAAATATATTGACAAGCACCAGTCCAAGTACATACCCCTGAGGCACTCCACTTGTTACCCTTTTCCACTGAGAAAATTGACCATTTAATCCTACTTTCTGTTTCCTGTCTTTTAACCAGTTTGTAATCCATGAAAGGACATAACCTCCTATCCCATGACTTTTTAGTTTTCTTAGAAGCCTTTCATGAGGAACTTTGTCAAACCCCTTCTGAAAATCCAAACCAAATAAAAGAAATCACTGAGTCAACCAATCCAAATGAACAAACCAAATTGAAAATGTTTCCATGCAGTTGGATGCTGCTTTAACATTAAGTACTTTTAATGGATTATTAGTCCTGTTTATCCCACTGCAAATATATCATTCTTGAGGGGTTCAAATGTCAATATTATATTTTGTGAAATCACAACTATGAGGTAGGAGGGAAATGGATGTCCATGCATGTGTTAGTGAGGCAACTTCTTTGTCTGCTGTACTTTTGAAACACTGTAGTCAGTGACAGAGTTAGACTGTGGGAGCCAACCCACAACAGATCATTGACCCCCGCCTACGGAGTATTACAGACTACTCACTCCTCCCTTCTGGAGGAGGTGATCCATAACACATTGCTAACTCATTAGCAGATTCACAACAGATTGCTAACTCTGCCCCCTGGCCACCCTTAGGAACTGTTCGTGTTATCATTCCTTCTGTAAGGTCAGACAAGAGGAGCAGAAAATCTAAGGCACAGCCCTACGGCTTCTTGTGGTAGGTCATGGATAGGTTCTCTGGCAAAAATTAGGATATTCTGATTGTTATTTGATATCTGATTGTTATTTGATAGTCACATTGTTATTGACTAGCTTTCCCAAGAGGGAGGAGTTAGCAATCTGTTATTGACCAGCTCCCCCGAGGGGGAGGAGTTAGCAATCTGTTAGTGATCAAGCCGCCAGGGGGCGGAGTTAGCAATCTGTTGTGAATCTGCTAAGGAATTAGCAATGTGTTATGGATCACCTCCTCCAGAAGGGAGGAGTGAGTAGTCTGTAATACTCCGTAGGCGGGGGTCAATGATCTGTTGTGGGTTGGCTCCCACAGAGTGGCAGTCTGTATGATACCGCTCTAGTAGTGTAAGGAATAGACACTTAGTGAAAATTGGTGAATCCTTGGGCCGAAGACACAAGACAGCGCCCCAGGAGGATATCCTGAGAGGGACCACCGGCTAGGCCGGAGTATGAAGACAAACACAGATAGTTCTTTATTAGACAGGAAGTAGAACCACCAGAGGTGACAGTAGTGAGTTGATATGCCCGGCAGAGCTGAAGTCCCTCAGATACTGGAACTGTGATCTCTGGATTGCTGAGCAGTAGAGAAAGACTATAGGTAGTGAGTAGACAGGGTATGCTGGATACATAACCAGTAGTAGATGATATACTCACAATTGTAGATATCTGTAATGGCTTCTATGCAACAGAGAGTTCAGTATATTCAGGAACAGGAGCCGTAGGTGAGTGCTGGTTCCTATATGCAGTCTGGAATAAGAACTCACAATATCTGTGTATGAGATGGCTTCTGGAATAGAAGAAAGTCTTTGGAGAGTTTTAGGAACATAGGCCCTCATGGAGCGAGTACCGGTTCCTATCTGCAATCTGTAATAGTAAAGTACCAGATATAGGTATGAGATAGCTTCTGAAATAGAAGAGAGTCTGTGAAGTGTTTTAGGAACATGGGCCCTTGTGGAGCGAGTACCGGTTCCTATCTGCAATCTGCAATAGTAACTCACGATCTCCGTACCTGTGATAACATCTTAGACAGAAGGGAGTCTTCAGAGATTAGGAACATAGGACCTCGTGGAGCGATTACCAATCCTATCTGTAATAGAACTCACAGTGTTCATGTCTGTGATCGCTTCCAGGCAGTAATGAGTCTTCTGAGCATTCAGGGACGTAGGCCCTCGAGGAGCAAGTACCGGATCCCGTCTAGCAGTCTGAAATCAAGAAGAGAGAGTGGGGCCCCCGAGGAGCGGGTACCCCTTGGTAACTTTGTGGAGGCAGAGCAGCAGAGAAGTTTCCTCCTTGCTAACTCGATTCGTAGTAGCAAACGAAGACCTTTTAAGTTGGAAGCGGATGACGTCACTATGGGGGGACGCCCCCGAGGTTTGCGCCCTTGCCGGTACAAACTCTGGAGCGCGCATATGCGCGCGCCCTTACGTCATCAGGAACATTGTGGATCCGCAGTGTCAGGCCAGCCCAGGGATTCCGGGGAGAAGTGGCGAGGAGAAGCCGCGGCAGCATCTGTTCGTAAGAGCCGAAGGGAGTCGCCACAAAGGTAGAGAGGGTGGAGCGTGGGCGAGAACAGGCACGAACGCAACACACATTGGCAAACATTTCCACCTTTTATATTATTTAATATAAATGAAGTAATTTTCCAACCTTGCTTGCAGTGGCATAATTAATTTTTTTTGGATATGGAAGAGAGATCTCAAGCATCAGAAGAGGGAAGAGATCTCAGGGATGGGAAAAGGAGAAGGTGAGAAGACCATGGATGGGAAGAGAAAGAAGCAGATCAAGGAATGGGATGAGGAAAAATTGAAAGGACGAGAGATGGAGATGGAGAGAGGACTAGGGCAGTGAAGATGGGAGATGTGGAGTATTGAGAAAGGGGAATGATCAGGAATCTGGGATGGAGAAGAGGAGGGAGATGCTGTGATTGAAGAAAAGGGAAGAGAGTAGGAGGGGTTGCGGTCTGAGTTCCAGGATCTGGAGAGAGGTAAGAAGGAAGAAAGGTTCCAGAATCCAAGGTCAGGGGAGAGAGGATCTGAACTGAATTGTGGGGACGGTGAAAGAGGCAGTTATCCCTATCGTGCTTCGGTTTTGCTCCCTGTTGTATCCATTCTCTAACTGGCATACACACTCACACATACACAGGACAGGACCAATCCCTTCTCTCTCACACACAGATCTTATCCAGCCTCTTTCCTCACCTCTGAATGATCCCCACTCAGCTCCTCCTAACCTCCCAAAATGATCCCCATTTGCTCTGTCTGCTATAGGCTCACTCTGTTCCATACACCTACCTGAGCGGAGAAGGACTAGATTGCGAAACAGAGGCCTTGTTCTCTGCTGAGTGAAATTCAGAACCCATGCAAGTCTTCAACCAGCCTGCTGACCCAAGTTTTTTGCCGCCCTAGGCACACGACTATATGGATGAATTTAGGATTTTGCTGACCCTAGGCATTTTTGGTGCTTTCATACCACCAACTTCTGTAAGGGGCTATTACAGGGTAACAGAGGATTGAATGACATTTAGCAGAGCTGGAAGGAAGGCAGCAAATCTTAGGCAGCCTACTCCTCCTAAATGTTTGCCACCCTAAGCACTAACATAATGGGTGCCTATTGACAAATCCAGGGCTGCAGGCCTAGTGCACCTCTTGACAAACTCAGGCCTCACTGTAGTATTTCTGTACTTTTTTTTTTCTGGAAGCTTTTAGGCCCTGAAAACCTGAGAACTATTCAGGAGACCTTGAGTTTGGAGTCAAACCTGGAGACTTCCCAGGAATAATTAGGAGCTGCTCAGGGAAGAATGCATTTGTATGAGTGGTTATTTCATTATAGGGTTAAAATATTATCAGATGAGGTTCAGGCATTCAGGTCTACTTTTGTTAACTTCCTATATTGTCCATTGCTTTTTTCCCCTATGCAATGTTCTTTAAAAAAAAAAATAGCTGAAAGAGAGAGAATGTGACATTATTCATCAAGATCTTTTCCCATAGGCAGAGAATGAGAAAAAAAAATCTATATGAATGGGCCCCTAAATGATAGTTCATTTTCTCAGTTAACAAAACTAAATATTGTCATCAGTTTTTAGATTCTGTGAACAAAAATCAGCCCCCACAATGCATTCTCAGTAGAGTGCTGATATATCTGGCAGACAGTCAACTATGTGACAAAATATAATCAAGTGGTCTGTGGCCTATAATCTGAACTCTACATGTCAAGACCTGTAAATTCTTGAATATCTAGTAAGTGAGTTTTAAAGTGCCCAGCTCGGTTCTTTTTGGGAGGAAGGATGAATTCTGTGGGAATTGGGGAAAGTGGAAAATAGCTTTATCTACAATTTTTTTGTAATAAAAATTGCCTTGAATCAGAAAACAAACTAAGCACCAAGCAGTCATTAGCTGGATTCATTGATAACTGATGTGGTATTGTGAAAAGAAAAAAATATATTCAGACTGCTCTTTTTTGCTAAATGCTGTAGTGCTGTTGACCCTCAACATTATTGAATAATTGTCCTTTCCTTATCTTTAGATGTCCTTGCTCAGTACATCTATCAGTGCAGCCAGTTTTTAGGATATTGCTCCCAGCTGAGGTCATTATCACATCAACATACAGCTCCTTACAATCTGAACATATTGAGGTAGATTTTAAAAGGTACACGCGGCGTACATTTGTGCGTGGTACCCGGCACGCACAAATGTACACCCGATTTTATAACGTGTGTGCAGCCGGGTGCATGTTATAAAATCAGGGGTCGGCGCGCATAAGGGGTGCACACTAGTGCACCTTGCGTGGGCAGAGCCCTCGGGGAGACCAGCTGGCTTTCCCCGTAACACCCCCCCCCCCCCCACCTTCTCCTCCCTTCCCCTACCTATTTATTTATTTATTTTTAGATTTTTATATACCGGTGTTCCTATATGAAATAAAGATCACATCGGTTTACATTGAAACAGAACATGAAAATTGCCAAAAGGCATTACATAGAACAAGGTTATGAAACTTGGAACAGAGTACATAAGTTCAAAATTTAACAATAACGTTGTAACATTGATGACCAAAAGATAAAGGAAAGAAATATACCTGTCCCGCCCCCCAGCCTGAAAATAAAAACCCTATATCTTTATCTCACAAGTTACGCCTGCCAGAGGCAGGCGTAACTTGCACACACCGGCCAACTGCCGGTGCGCGATCCCCCAGCACAGCGGGCGTTTGGAGGCCTTTGGCCAATCCTCCGGATTTACGTGCGTAACCTTTTCAAATTCCGGCCCATTTTTTTTTTATTGAGTATCACAAAATTCTGCAGGTACCTGAAAGTAATTCACCTACAGCTGCAAATGAAAAGGCATGAGCTGAATCTAAAAAAAATATATAAATAAAACATGTCAACTGTTATTAGAGATCCTGAATTCTTCTTTTGAAAACTCAACATTTTTGTAGCTTTGTGAATGACTTGCTTGCATCTTTCTTTTCTGCATTAGTTTATTTTTCTCTACTCTTTGATCATCTCTTCTGTTTGTCATTTATTCCCTGCTTTCTCTTTTGCTTTTAATTCTATTCTCTCATTTTATCTCTTTCCAACTTCCTATATCTTTTATGTCTCTGGTATGCCTCTGAGTTTTCCAGAAAACCAGATCTCCATCAAAATGAATAACTGCTTTTGCTTGGCTCTTTGGTCCTTGGGATAGAATGTTCTCACTTTGCTTTTCTATTACTTTTTCTTTCTTCTCCTCTTTTTCTGTGTCTTGGCTTGCAGCCTTCCTTCTCAATTGTTCTTCTTTTTCTCCCATTCATATGCCTGTTTTACCATCGGTCCCTTCCGTTCTACCCTTTTTCTGCACCAGTTTCTCTGCTCCATGTGTCTTTCTTTCCTTTGTCTTCCTTTCCTCTTTCACTCTCTCCCCTTGGGCTAAGTAGGATGAAAAGGATGTCCCAGTTTTCCACTAGGTCTTAACTCCAGGCAACAGTTATGGCAATATCCAAGCTTAGGACTGAGTGTCAGGAGCATAGAAGAAGGATATAAAGAGGATTATTTCTCACCTTATGCTCATATAGTGGCAAGCAGCAGCATATCAGATCAGAGAACTTGGCATCAGCTTGAAAGGAAGGAATTATTTTAACTCTTCCACTGGTGTCCAAATAATATTTGCAGTACTTCTGCAGAAGTTGGGTGGGTGAGAGGAGAATATGCCTCAGTTCCTCTTCCCCCACGTGACAGTAATATGCTGTAGCAGCCAGTCTGTACCATTCATCAGATGCTGTGAGGTTTATACATTTTTGTCACAGGTAAGAATCAATCCATACTTATGGCAATGAAAAAGACTTCTGATATTTGACAGATGCAAGATAAGAGGCCATGACAGTATGATAACAAGACCCTAAGAAGCTGTTGTGAAACTTGCTGACTTTTTGATTCCCTTTGGACAAGTAAGACCTGGTTTCTTGTTGTATTCTTAAGAAATAAAAACATTTATTTTTTTTTATAATCAAAGAACAGTAGGGAGAAGAATGACCCTGTTCTTTTGTTTGGTTTGCCAAGATCCCTCTTTTTTTGAGCTCCTTTTACTTATAACTCAACACCATTTGGAACTGATTTATAATGTTGTAAAGGTTGTAGGGCTTTCTTCCTAGGTAAAGGCATAGGACAGAGAAGGGTTCCCTGTTATAGCTTAGGAGATTGAGAAAATAAGAAGCTGTTGAGCAGGAACCTTGACTTACACCTCCACAATGAGGGTAACTGAAGCTGTGAAGGAGAACATCTGTCTGTGGATTCAGGGTCTTCCACCTATAGGTCACCATTGAAGTGTAGCTTTCTTTGGCCTGAAACACAGCACATACTTTTACCTGCTCTAAGGAGGGTAATATTCAAATTACATTTTTAAGCTAATAAACATGCATGTACCTATATAAAATATTTCATTACAAGCCGTTAAGCCCGTCACAACGGGCTACATTACATTTTTGTTTTCGGTCCATTTTCGAACACAGCACCCTCCTACACTTTCTCCCTCATTCCCCCTTCCCCTCAGTCACTCACCCCCTTCCCACCCCTCAGTCTTACTCACCCTCTGCCTCCCACTGCCTCCCTCCCCTCACTCTCAGTCACTCCCCACCCTCTTTCAATCCCATCCCCTCTCTCTCATCCCCTCCAATCCCCTCTCAGCTCATCCACAACCCCTTCCCTCTCCCTCAGCCCTCCTCCACTCCCTCTTTTTCTCTGCTCCAGAATTTCTTACCCTTTCCACTTACTCACATCCCTCTGTCTCTCCCCTCCCCTCCCCCTCACTCACCCCTTCCCTCTCCTCCCCTCATTCTCCCCTTCCCTTCCCTCTCCTCCCCTCCCCATTCCTCCCCCCACTTCCCCCACTCCCCTCCCCATTCCCTTTCCTCCCCTTCCCCCACTTTCCCCACCTCCCCTCTCCATTCCCTTTCCTCCCCTTCCCCCACCTCCCCATTCCCTTTCCTCCCCTTCCCCCACCTCCCCTCCCCCAGTCCTTTCCTCACCCCTCCTCCCCTCCCCATTCCCCTCCCCATTCCCTTTCCTTCCCCCACCTCCCCTCCCCTTCCCCCTCCTCCCTTCCCCCCACTCACTCTCACCTCCTCCCTCCCTCCCCCCACTTTCTCACCTCCCCCTCCTACTCCCTCCCTCACCGCCGCTCCTCGTCGCCGATACTTCTTCTCGCCACCGCCGATACTTCTCCTCGCCGCTGCCACTGATACTTCGCCTCGCCGCCGCTGATACTTCGCCTCGCCACTGCCGCCGCCGCTGCCTCCGATACTTCGCCTCGCCGCCGCCATGTTTTTTAAGAGCTGACGCTCCTCTCTGACCGACGTGCTCGCCCGCACATGCGCGGTAGAGCTGCTCTCTACTGCGCATTTGCGGGCCGTCGGTCAGAGCCCATTTATAAGGTAGATTGCCTACTAAATCTTATAAATGAGTAAATATAGGAGAAAGTGAACAAAATTTAAGGAACTTTTGCTGGACCTGGTGTAACAGTAATGAAGAAATTATTATTTTGGGGGGAATAATTTTGAAATATTGCATACGTTAGCCATCAAATATAAGCCTAAGTTATACTAATTTTCAAAGCAGACATAAGCACATACTTAAGCAAAAACTACATGCACACAATTACACCTGTTTTTTTGGTGGGCATAGTTTTGCCAAGAGAATTTACATGCACACTTCATAAAATCCAAACGTATATGCATAAGTTCCAACTCTGCCCAGCTTCCACCCCCCAGGGATCCCTCTCTTCGATGCATATAAAAGTATGTGCATATCGTAGCATAGCCATGGGTGGGCCCAGATAGGCTGTGGCTCACCCACTTTGGGCTGAGGCCTACCCAGTTAGCACTGCCCAGAGGCCCAAGAAGTCGAGGCACTACAAGCATCTCATGGTGCCCCAAGAAGAGAAGCCCTGCAGCAGAGCCAATGCAGACCCAATCCTGTGGTGACCCAAGAAGAAATGCTCTTCCACAAGGCTGCCATGGACCCCCATCCTACCATTGTCCAAGAAAATGAGGCCCTGCAGCAGGGACTGCCTTGGAACCCATCCCACAGTGGCCCAAAAAGATGAGGCCTTGTAGCAAGAAGGCACAAAACAGAAAGGGGGGGGGGGCTGATATAGTTTATATATGTGTTTGTGTCTGTTTGTGAGTGGAAGTGGAAGTGGGAGCCTACATGTGAGAGAGAGATCACATATGAGAGTGAGAGCATGTGCATGTGTGTGTGAGAGGAAACCTATGAAAGAACGCATGTGAGAGCCTGTGTGCATGAGAGAGAGCATGTGAGAGTGAGACCCTGTGTGTATCTGTATGTATGGGAGTGAGAACCTGTGTGTGTGTGTAGGTGGGAGCCTATGAGAGAGAGAGAGACTGTGTGTTTGTGTGTGGGGGGGGGGGAGTGAGAGCCTGAGAGAGTAAGAACCTATATGTGTGTGAGAGAGGGAGAGAGCATATAAGAGTAAGAGATTTTGTGTATGTAATTATGTGGGGGAACTTGTGTGTGTGAGACAGCATGGAAGCCTGTGTGTGGAAGTGAGGGCCTGTGAGAGAGAGCTTGTGTGTGGGAGCTTGTGAGAAAGAGCTTGTGTGTGTGAGACTGCTTTGGAATGAGAGCCTGTGTGTGTGTGAGAGAGAGAGACACCATGTGTGTAGGAGTGGGAGCCTATAAGAGAGAGCCTGTGGGAGTCAGAACCTGTGTATAAGAGAGAGAGAAAAAAAAACCCTTTGTGTGTATGTGTGAGAGAGAGAGAACATGTGAGAGTGAGAACCTGTGTGTGGGAGTGGGAGCCTGTGTATGTAAGACAACGTGTGAGAGTCAGAGCCTGAGCGTGTGTTTGAGGAAGGAAGGAAAGAAGACAGAAGGAGAGAGAAGAAACAGAAATGTAAAAGAGACCCTGTAAACCGTTGTGATGGTGTACTACTAAACGACGGTATAGAAAAGTTTTAAATAAATAAATAAATAAATAAATAAAAGGAATTAGGAAAAAGACAAGGAGAAAGTGGGGAAAAAGAGACCAGGACCAACTGATTACAAAAATAAGATCAGACAACAAAAGTTCAAAACAATTATTTTGAGTTTTTAGTGATAATATGCCATTTTTTGGGAATTACATTTCTTATATATTTGCATTTTCCTCTTACTTCAGTATTCCACTGTTCACAGAGTCTGGTTTCTTGGACTTTAAATTTCAATTTTGTCTTCATATTTCTGTTTCTAATTTGTAGTCCCTTACTCTGTATTCTGCATGTGTGACTGAGATGCACTATTTCTGCTAGCATGTAATTTCTCTATAGGGATTTGTTGCAGTCGGGTTTATTCTGTTTCCCCAGGAGGTGGTGCATTAGTGTTCTATGGCCTGGTGTAATATTTGCTTTGTTGCCATTTCATAAACAAGTTTACTGTTGCTTGAGTCCTAAGAATTAGTGCTTTTTATGGTATGGTATGGAAAGCTTCTAGGTGACTTTTTTTATTTTTTTTGCAGGTGTCTGTGTTATTTCACAATGTGTTTGGCAGTGGAGGGAGTTTGTTTTTCTGTTACTGAGGTGACACCAGAATTTGAATATATATTTTTTGCATGTTGTATTGTAATATGAACTGCCTGTTAGGTTTTGTAGGTTTCGTGGACCCTTGGCCCAAGGTGGGCGTTGACTCTCCCTGAGGGGTTGAGCCCCACAGGGCCCCACCATCGGGAAGCGAGATGTAATGGAAACACAGGCAACTGGACCATGGCTGTGGCCCAGGAGAAAGGAGGTGTAGACATTGTCTGCGTCATAGCCATGTGATCGCAGACACCTGTACTGAGGCAATACTGCGGGGTGCCCCGAGGAGTGGGGTTTGAGAGAACAGTCCAAAGTATTGCAATGCCAGGCAGGTCTGGAGACAGGATAACCAGAGGAAGGATCTCCAATGCAGACATGCACAGGGCAGGCCTGAGGAGCGGGGAAGCGTAGAGACAGGATCTCTGGAGTAGTAGCGCTGGGATTACCCCGAGGAGCGGGGAAGCGTATAGAGACTGAATGTCCAATGTAGTAACGCTGAGGCTACCCCGAGGAGCGAGGAAGCGTAGCGAAAGGATCTCTGGCGAAGTAGCACTGAAGCTACCCTGAGGAGCAGGGCAGTGCAGGACAAGGTCCCGGAAGGGAAGCGCAGAGCAGGCCCCCGAGGAGCGGGTACCCAGAGCTAGAGTCCAAGGTTGAAGAACAGGGATCCAAGGCAGGAACCGCAGGTCCGAAGAATGGTACAAGCACCACAGGAGCTCAGGGAACCTGTTGCCAAGTCGGTTAGCATAGGCCAAAGGAGGTGCTTAAATATCTCAGACTTGTGATGTCATCAGTTGGAGACGCCCCTGGAGTTCCCACCATAGGGGCTTTAAAGGGAGGCCAGGTGATGTGAGCGCGCGCGCCTAGGGAGGCCTGGAGTCGGAGTGTAGGTCGGCGGCATTCCAGTCATCATGTGGAGTCCCGAAAGCCAGAAGGAACGCAGCGGTAGCGGCAAACCACATCCGCCAGCTTACCAGGAGTGGAGAGCATGGCAAAACATGACATGAGTTGGGTCGGCCGTGGCCGCCCACGATCGATGGTCATAACACTGCCCTAACTTTGCTCTGCATCTATTGCAAATTTTAAATTCATAAAATTATTATGATTATGTTCTTTATGATTATTATGATTATTGCCATTTTATTGTAGTTATGTTCTCTGTCTTTCTGGAAAGAGGATTCATAAAAGAATACGTTGATATTTTTTTATTACATGATTGATTGTTTAACAGAATCATCATATCCATTCTTTGCTTTTTACTTGATATATTTCTTCTATATTTATAAATTGCAATAAATATAAATAAATTAATATAGATTAATAAGGAATTCTTAATGTGATTAGTGCTTGAAATAATTGAATTAAACTATTTTAAAGTGTCACTCATGATGTATGATGGCTGTTGTAGACTACTTAGAAATGCATTGCCATGTGCACTCTAGGTAAATTTTCAAAGAGGTACATGTGTAAAAATGCACATCTATGCACATATATAATACATTAACACATAAACCATATTTTATAAATGTTATCTTTGCCTGTATATGCACATGCACAAGCAAATGTACACGTGAAAAAGGACATGTCGAGGTGTGGTTTGCACATATGTGTATAATGAGCTATTTTAAAACTGATGTACACGTTAATGTCATCAAAACTAGGTAAGTACATTCACTACTGCTCATTTATGCACACAGTTTTAAACTTTCATATTTTTCTGCCACTTGGTGTTTGGTGAGCTGGACAGGGCAGCAGGCTATGGGGTGAGAGGGAGTGTCCCTGGGGCAGACTAGGCCATGCTGGAGTGTAACTAGGACTGACAGGGTTATACTGTAGAGTGGGAGTGAATGTATCTGTGACATATTTGGCTTTACTGGAAATTAACCGGGACATATTGGGGATGACTGGAACATACTGCTTTATACTGGAGGGTGACAGGACATACAAGGGGATAACAGGCTTATACAGAAGAGTGGGAGTCAGTGTTGGAGAATAATAATTTAATATGACTCCAATGGACTTATGGGTGCTCGTGCTACAACGGCTGAGGAGGGGAAAAAGAAGAGAGAAGAAGAAGATACCCCTTACAGAGAGTATACAGGACTAGGGCACAGTTTATGGAACTGTCAGAGGAGCAAGTCCTGTACAGGTTCAGATTCAACAAGGAAACCATATAGCACCTATGCCAGCAGTTAGAGAAGGACCTGCAACCTTCCACCCTCAGAGGCCACACCTTGCCAGTTCATGTTAATGTCACTACCGCCCTGGCATTTTTGGCCATTGGCACCTTCTAGATACCTTTAGGCGTCACAGCTGGAATAAGCCAGTTTTCCACCTTCATATGTATTGAGCAGTTCTTAACTGCCTTGCTCAAGAAATCTCATCAATATATTTCTTTTCCTTGGAGAAGACAGCAACAACAACAACAGACAATGACTGAGTTCTACAACACTGCACAGTTTCCCTCTGTCTTGGGAGCTATCAATTGCATTCACATCCCTATAACGGCACTAAAGGATGACGAGGCCACCTACCACAACTGTGAAGTCAAGGGCATCATCTTGAACATCATGCTCAGGTTTCCGGAATCCACTCATAATGCTGCATCCTTTCACATACAGGAATTCATGGACCGGTGCTTTTCAATATATTTATAAATGATCTGGAAAGGAATACAATGAGTGAGGTAATCAAAATTGCAGATGATACAAAATTATTCAGAGTAGTTAAATCATAAGCAGATTGTGATAAATTGCAGGAGGACCTTGTGAGACTGGAAGATTGGGCATCCAAATGGCAGATGAAATTTAATGTGGACAAGTGCAAGGTGTTGCATATAGGGAAAAATAACCCTTGCTGTAGTTACACAGTGTTAGATTCCATATTAGGAGCTACCACCCAGGAAAAAGATCTGGGCATCATAGTGGATAATACTTTAAAATCGTCGGCTCAGTGTGCTGCAGCAGTCAAAAAAGCAAACAGAATGTTAGGAATTATTAGGAAGGGAATCGTTAATAGAGCGGTAAATGTCATAATGCCATAGTGAGAACCGCCTTTGGGTACTGTATGCAATTCTGATTGCTGCTTCTCAAAAAAGATATAGTTACGATGGAGAAGGTACAGAGAAGGGTGACCAAAATGATAAAGAGATGGAATGGCTCCCCTATGAGGAAAGGCTAAAGAGGTTAGGGCTGTTCAGCTTGGCGAAGACACAGCTGAGAGGGCTTATGATAAAGGTCTGTAAATCATGAGACGTCTAGAATGGGTAAATGTGAATCAGTTTTGTACTCTTTCGGATAATAGGACTAGGGAGCATTCCATGAAGTTAGCAAGTAGCACATTTAAAACTAATCAGAGAAAATTCTTTTCACTCAAAGGAAAATTAATCTCTGGAATTTGTTGCCAGAGGATGTGGTTAGTGCAGTTAGTGTAGCTGGGTTTAAAAAAGGTTTGGATAAGTTTTTGGAGGAGAAGTCCATTAACTGCTATTAATCAAGTTGTCTTAAGGAATAGCCACTGCTATTACTGGCATTAGTAGCTTGGAATCTATTTAATGCTTTGGTATTTGCCAGGTTCTTGAGGCCTGGATTGGCCACTGTTGGAAACAGGATGCTTGGCTTGTGGGACCCTTGGTCTGACCCAGTATGGCAACTTCTCCTGTTCTTATGTTCATCTACGAGGGGTAGGGGAAGGCACCAAGCTGCAAGTGGTGCCAGTCCCAAAGACTGTATCAGTGTAGTGGATCTGGAAGTAAAAACATGTGATTTACTAGTTTCTGTGTGCATTCATGTTTTGTGACAACAGTATACAGAGAGGTTTTCTGCTAAGCCATTCATTTTGCAGCTCTGTCTTAGTTAAGCATTTCATTTTCTACCAGAGCGCAGGTGTCACAGTGTTTTAATGAAAAGATAGAACAATGAGCAGGAAAAGTATCAGTGTTAACAATAAAAACAACTTATTTGCAAAGGGAGCACACATGTTTTCCTCACTGTTCTGGAACCCATGGAGGTCATGAGGGTTTGGGGGGTCCATTTTCCTCCATATGTGCCCACATGGACAGGGACCACTTATAGAAAATTATTCTACTATAAATAGTTATAATAATTATATACATACAAACTCCTTAAAGGAAATTTCAGTAGAATTTGCTCACCTGGATGGCTTTCAGCCTGTGAGGTAGCCAAAGCTCCCACCTCCCACAGCAGCATCTGAAATGATGCTGAACACCATCTGCTGAGCCACAGAATAAGTGATCTTCCTAGAAGGTCCCTCAGCTCTCATCCAGGCCTGATTCTGCTTCACCAGACGTTGGAGATTCTGCCACTCATGGCTCAAGTCTTTCATGCTGGAGTTGTTGTGAAAAACTGCATTGAGCCTGTAGCAGATCTTCTCCCACATGCTCTTCTTCCTGCCATAGAAGAGATGCTGGACCTTCATGATCTCGTGGACAAGAAGGTCCACCTCCCTAGTGAGAAAGTTAGGCTTCTTAATTCTTTCCAGACATGGTGCAAGAAGGAATGCCTACAGTATGAGCAAGCCCTTTATACTCACAGACATGCTTAAATGGCATGTATTTGCATGTATAAAGGGGCAAGTTTTATGCAAGTACATATTATTAAAATATATGTGCATTTGCTGTTACTTGCATATATATGTTTACTTTTCATGCAGTCTTCTATTTAATGCTGTGGTATACATGTATTATTTCCACTTGTGAATGCAGAGTTGGTGTAGTGCAACACCAGTCTTGGTGGGTGAGAATGGGGTCTCTGATGGCCACTTTATGTAGTCTGGCTCAGGGATTGGTGCTCTGGTGTGTGCCTATGGCTTGAAGAAATTGAAGTGCCTATAGGATTAGTATGCAATTGGTCTGCCTATTTCCTCTCTCTAATGTATCTTGGCTTAGGGTTATGTGGAATGGATACAATACCTCCCTTACATCCTGTTTAAGCTCCCTAGAGCAACTTTCCTTTATTCCCCTCAGCCATTTTAATAAAATCAGCAACTCATTAGCTTGAACCTTATTTTATTTATTACACAATTCAAGGCTATCTTTTAAGCTCCCCTCATATACCAACTTACTCTGATGAACTTCCATTACATGATTTCTTTCCAGTTTCCCAGCCTAATTCTTTCCAGTTTCCAGCCTAATTCTTCCATAGAGTCTTCATTACATTTAAATGCAGAATTTCTGTGATTTCAAGGAACAGCCTTAATTTAAACCCCCTATGTTCATTACAGATCTTACTCTCACAGTACCTTTACTGAATACAGGACTTTAGCTTTTCAAATATAAATCTCATTTAAAAAAAAAAAATTAACATCCTGGATTTAATCCTGCAAACCTAGTGGTGTCAGTGTTGTCACCTTTTAGCCCCACATTATACTTGCTTGATACCCAGCACTGGCAGCTTGAATGCCTGGGCTTTCCCAATCATCCTGCTACAGTTTCTAAAACTTGGCTTAACCCGTTTACCAAACATACGAAGTATTTAAACACATCAGTACCCCAGCCACAATGCTGCAGTTTTCCTGTGAGTTTACTTTGGCAGTGCATTTTAAACAAAGTCAAACAAACTTACAATATCAGTCAAGACAATCCCTCAGCAGTGCCGTACCTTCTCTCTCTGCATATACTTTAGCAGAGTAATTTATACCAACCAAATCTTCCTGTATTGATTAAGACAAGGCCTCAGCTATGCTGCGGTCCTTTCTCCCGGCATATACTTTTAGCAGCGCAGTTTAAACCAGGTATGAAATCAGGTAATCTCTTAGCAGTGCTACAGCTTTTCTTGGGGAACTGTACTTCTCTTTTCCACTTAACCTAACTGTAAGTCAGGCTTTCATCCCATAAGCTTCTCACGTAGTTGCTTATATTGAAAAGAACACAGTGTTTCCTTCAAGCTTCATGTATTTCTCACTAGTTATAACATTACTCTTCCTTTTGTTTCTAAATTGCTGGATTCCTGCAGGGTTTATCTAAGCATTTCAACTTCACAACTTCTTTAAATGCCAGCACAAATTCCTTTTCTTTTAATCATCTAAGGCATCAAATTAATAGCTGCAGGAATTGGGATGCTCTGCTTCTTCATCTTTGTTAAGTGTGCTGAATCAGAAAGGGCCACTTCATGTGTGCTCCCTGTCTCTCTATTCAGGGTTTTATTAAAGGGGACAGATAAAAGATTGTTTCCTGTGTACACTGTTACTATTTTTTGCTTGCAAGCACTCACATCTGTAGTGCTTATGGAAAGGAAGTGGTACATGTAGACTAATTATTCTGATTTGTGGTCTCCCATACTGGTTGGTCTTTCACGGGTGCAAGTTTTAGCTAGTAGAACCAACTAATGCTGCTGCTAAGGTAGATAAGAGGAGGATACAAATTAGTAGGGGTGTGCATTCGTATTGAACATAAATGTAAAACACTACTTTTTTTTTTTTTTAACTTAAAAAAGTGATGACATAAACGATCGGATTTCCAACTTATTCAACATAGCTATGTTGAATAAGTTGGAAATTGCGATTGTTGATCCAAAATAAAAATTTTAACCCCTCACCTTCCTTAATCCTCCCCCAAAGACTTACCACAACTCCCTGGTGATCCAGCGAGGAGTGAGGACGCCATTTCTGAAAGCCTTTCCGAGGAGCACGTGACGTCGGCGCCACATCGGAGTGACGCGGCGTCACGTGATTCCCCGTGGGTTCGCGCCGGAACGCTTGTTCGGCCCAAAAGGAACTTTTGGCCAGCTTGGGGGGTCAGGAGGCCCTGAGGTCAGACTCCTGAGGTCAGAGCTGACCCTGCACAACTTCTCCACCATCATTTGTATCGCCTGACCAAAAACCTCTTGTAAGACTGGCTCGTAGCCTGGAGTGAATGCTTCAACCGTTGAGGCAGCCTCTGTAGCTCTTGACAGCTCAGCAGAGGATGGTGGGAGGGGTCAAGGTCAGTAATAGCTGTGTCCCTAGGGCTTAGAGCAGAATGGAGAGGAGGTCCCACTGGGATGAGTAGGTGGATATCATCTGCAACTGGCCATAGCCCTCCTATGGGGAGGGGGGAGGGATTGGATTGCCATTGCTGGGTCCCCAGATGTAGTGATGGAGGTTATGGCAATGGTGTAGGTTGCTCCTCCTGTAAGCAGGTTTAGGGGTGCAGGCATCTGTCTGCTACAAGACACTGCCAGCTGCCCTCCCACCTTACTTGCGATCTTAAGTCAGGGAAAAGACAACATGTATTCTCCTCAGAAACAAACTTATTTATCAGATTTGGCAGGGCATAGCATTTAGAATATAACAATTCCTATCTCTAACATCCTAGCTATTAAGCACCAGTTTTCCCTAAAGAAAGTTCTGTCCCATGGCTAACTTACTTACCCCTGATTCCAACTTCAGGTGATACCTCTGTTCATCTCCGAAGCAGGTTCCAGGTGGAGAATGTGGGCAGGGGAGAGGCTTGCTTCCTGGGCTTGGTGTTGGCAGAGTGGTCAGGCTGTGCAGGAAGGAGGCTGGCTTCTGTCTGTGGTGCTTGCCAGCTGTCCAGGCTGGTTCTTACCCTTCCTTGTCTATGATTCCATGTCACTCTCCGCACCTGAGCTGAGGACTCCTCTCTCTGATCACCTGGTCACACCCAGTCTTCTCCCTTCTTGATAGCAAGGAGGGCTCGTTTGCCTCTGGCCCTCCTTTCGCTTCCAGGGACACCTCAGCACAGGTTCTCGCTCTCTGGGTTTTCTCCCCGGGTTTGTGTTCAGGGTTTGTGCCTCCTCTTCTTCCCGGGGTCCGTTGCTTGCCTCTTTTTCTCTTCCTTGCCCTCTGTCTTATACTTTCCAGCTGATGAATATCCATAACCGTGTGGTGGGTGGAGGGTCTTTTGCCGCATTACAGGTCTTTTTCCTCCCTCCCCATTACTTTGGAAGGGGTCCTGCCCCGTTGCAGGTTATTTTCCCCCCTCCCATTCCCTCAGGGAGAGAACTACCATGTCTATATGCCAAGCTGTGTATCAGAGTGTTTTTCTCCTTCTCAGGCTGCCCCTCCCTCTAAGGGTGAGGGTTTTTCTGACCTTTGCTTGCTTGCTGTCCCTGACACTTGCTTAGGATCTTAAGTCATTGTCTCCCTGTCTGCTTTATATTTGCACAGGAACTGACAAGCACATCTGATAAGGTATCCTTCAGTGTATCAGGACAAAGCCTCTTCATTTTCCACAGTGACAATATTTTAAAGTACCTGGGCAAAGTTTCTTCTCTTGAAGTGACAGTGCCTGGGGCCTGTCAGAATTTGGCCTATACTTGGCTATTATAATTCATATTTGGGGCATCAGTGGTAAACATGAGATATCTCCCTACACTCCCCAGAGGTGGCTTTGGTGTCATTATGAGGGGCTAGGCCTTCATTACAGCCATTGACCTCTTCCTCCTCAGATGATGATGATGAGGTGAAGTTATCTGTGAAGAGAACTATAATTGAGTGTCATTTTGTGTTCTTATATGCTCTACTGTGTTAGAGGGCATTCCTTTTCTGGGAGAGGTATAGCTGAAGAGAAATGCTCTTAACTGTGGGACACGCATGTCCTATAGGGGGTGGCAAGGCTTTATACTGAGTAACGGAAGATTTAGTCAAGTAGTAAATAGTAATTGACTACATGGTGCCTAGCTTGTGATATGGGCTCAAAGGTAGACTCTGTGTCAGGGTAGTTTGCATTGGGGTGTAGTCTACATAGCTAGGCATCAAGGGCCATGAAGCTGCACTTAGTTTATGGGTGTTTATAAGATAGTGGGGATATACTTTCCATGGTAATTGTTTTAGGAGTAGATTGAACCACACTCTGTTGTGACCTCTATACTAGTATGTTTCTATGTTCAGTGAAAGTCTAGATTTAGTAGCAAGGCTGTTTGTACTAGGGATGTGAATCATTTTTTGACGATTTAAAATATCGTCCGATATATTTTAAATCGTCAAAAATCGTTAGAGCCGCGATACAATAACAATTCCCCCGATTTATCGTCAAAAAATCGTAAATCAGGGGAAGGGGGAGGGGAAGGGGGAGGGCGGGAAAACCGGCACACTAAAACAACCCTAAAACCCACCTCGACCCTTTAAAATAAATCCCCCACCCTCCCGAACCCACCCAAAATGCCTTAAATTACCTGGGGTCCAGAGGAAGGGTCTCGGTGTGATCTTTTACTCTCGGACCTCCGGTGCTTGTAGAAATATTGTAGCAATGTTCAAAGTTTTTTGAAAATTGCTTCATTATATGCTATTGATTTGTCAATAGGTTTAATCTGCATTAAGTGCACTTAATAATGTTGGTAAATGGGCTATTGGAAATTGCTACAATAGTATGTTGTATTTACATTTGCACTTGAAAACTACCTTGTTTGGCATTATTTATCAATAAGAGTAAACCTAGGAAGACTCAGAACTGTATGCCTAGTACCCACCCATGTTAACCTTGGGTTTCCCAAAAATATCAGTTCTGGCTGTGCCACTGGTGCACACAGTGTGTATGCGTATAATTTTCTGCGTACACTTTTCTAAAAAGGACATTTCTGTAGGTAAAACACTCATTTACCCTCAAAAGTCCCTTTGAAAATTACTCTCTTGTTGTCTAGTTTTCTTGGAAGAGCCATCGGTGATAATGGCTAAGTTATTTTACATAGAAAAGGTCATTGTAGCCCTATTACTTTTCTTTACCATCCCCTTCTAAATCTGTGCTTTTTCTTCCTGGAGGCCATGCTTTGTTAATAAACATCTCTGGGGCTGCATGACTTTAGTTTCAAATAAGGCGAATGATTGTGCTTCCTCATTGTCTGCTATAATCAGCAAGGATTATAAGAGCTTGCAAAAAAAAAAAAAAGAAGTCTGAATCATGTAGTTTATGACCTTTCAGTTCACAGGAAAAAGAAGAAAAAAAGTAGTCAGGAGGAGTTCAGTCTTCAATACAAGAATCTTACCATTCCGCAAATACTTTGTTTTGTTTGCCTGATAGTGCATGGAAGGAAACACAGCAGTATTTAAGGGATGGTATTTCCTCTCTGAATAAAAAAAAAAAAAAAAAAAGTTGCCTTTTCACAGAGTTCTAGCAGTCATATTGTTCCTGGAGAAAACTAGTAATCAGTTTAGACTGAGTGAGTCTAAACTGATTACTTTGTCCAGCTAAATTTGTCAATTAGCCAGACAATGCAGGGATTTGAAAATCCCACTGGTCTGAATGGCCATAACAAAGCTGGATAAGTTTAGTCAACTAAAACCTCATCCTGTAACCAACTAACTTTTAAGATAGTCATATATATTAAGTGCTGAACAGTGACCATGCACCAATTAATATCCCAGCTAAGTTAGCTAGACAAGTGTATCCAGCTAACGTTACTAAGTGGCCAACTGCTGAATATGGAGCTCAATGTTCTCTCTTTGCATTTTAGTTTTCTACTTAGAAATAGAAAGGATCAAATGAGAGTAGATTGCAAACTGGTTAAAAAAGACAAGGAAACCAGTGGAGTATCTCATGGATCTGTACTTAGACTGGTGCTTTTCACTATGGGGCGGATTTTCATACTCCGCGAATAGGCCTACTTTTGTTTGCGCTCCAGGCGCAAACAAAAGTACGCTGGATTTTAGTAGATACGCGCGGAGCTGCGCGCATCTGCTAAAAACCTGGATCGGCGCGCGCAAGGCTATCGATTTTGTATAGCCGGCGCGCGCCGAGCCGCGCAGCCTACCCCCGTTCCCTCCGAGGCCGCTCCGAAATCGGAGCGGCCTCGGAGGGAACTCGTTTTGCCCTCCCCTCACCCTTCCCCTACCTAAACCCACCCACCCGGCCCTGTCTAAGCCCCCCCCCTTACCTTTGTTGGGGGATTTACGCCTCCCTCTGGAGGCGTAAATCCCCGCGCGTCAGCGGGCCTCCTGTGCGCCGGGAAGCGACCTGGGGGCGGGTCCGGAGGGCGCGGCCACGCCCCCGGGCCCGCCCCCGGAATGCTCCCGACACGCCCCGAAAACGCCGTGCAGTTCGGGCCCGCCCCCGACACGCCCCCCCCCCCCCCGACACGCCCCCCCTCCGAAAACCCCGGGACTTACGCGAGTCCCGGGCTCTGCGCGCACCGGTAGGCCTATGTAAAATAGGCTTACCGCGCGCAGGGCCCTGCTTGCCTAAATCCGCCCCGGTTTTTGGCGGATTTAGGCGAGCAGGGCTCTGAAAATCCGCCCCCCTATATTTATAAATGATATGGAAAAAGTTACGATGAATAAGGTGATCAGATTTGCAGATGACACAAATTATTCAGAGTAGTTAAATCACAAGCCAAATTGTGATAAATTGCAGGAGGATCTTGCAAAATAGAAGATTGGGCATCCATATACAGATGAAATATAATGTAGACAAGTGGAAGGTGATGCATACAGGGGAAAAAACCCATGCTGACGCTACATGATGTTAGGTTCCATTTTAGGGGATTACCACCAATTGAAATCGTTGATTCAGTGTGCTGTGGCAGTCAAAAGGGCAAACAGGGCCTACTCACCCCGGGAGTT